>NC_135499.1:206729564-207029564 GCF_052857255.1 Amblyomma americanum
ACGCCAAGCGTCGAACAGCGCAAAGCGAGTGAGCAATGGCAGCCCCCAGACCGGCGCCGCCACCACTGTCTCAGAGGCGCGACGGTGCAAGCAAGAAACGCGTTCGCATTTATCCTCTCCCCTCCTACTAATCCCATTCCTTGACTCGACGGTGTTCACAGCACCTCGCCGGCAGGGCCGAGCTGAGTCAACTTATCCCTCGCGGCGGAGTTGACTGGACCCGACCCCTCGACCCCCAGACCCGACTCGGAGGCGTTTACATGAACGCGGCAATTGAACGCAACCCGGCCTTTTTGAGTTCATGTAAACGACACGACACTTATGGCGTTCGACTACTCATCACAAGGTCGCGTGACCGAATCCCGACCGCAGTGGTCGCATTTCAGGGGTCAGAAAAAAAGAAAAACTTCATGCCCTGAGCGATGACAGTGCATGTAAAAAAATATGACGAATTTTACGCCTTACGGAGCTTCAAAACGTTAAACCATAAAAGGATGCAAGCGGGAAGACCGCTTATTGGCATTTCGTTCGTTTATGTTATGTAGTAAGAGCTTTACAAGCACCTTGTGTGTATTTTATTTTTATTCTTGACATCTCTTAATGTGCATTTCGTCATAGGAATCGGCAAAAGAAAATGGTATTTTGTAATCACGTTAGCCTCACTGAGGAACTCACTGTAATCTTTAACCGAGTTCCTGACGGGAAGCCTACCACTGACTCTGTAAACATCAAGTTAATATTGGAAATGTAACTCAACAAGAACGCTTATGTATCTGATTACGAAGCCGCCGCGGTGGCTGAGTAGTTATGGCGCTCGGCTACTGACCCGAAAGACGTGGGTTCGATCCCGGCCGCGGCGGTCGAATTTCGATGGAGGCGAAATTCTAGAGGCCCGTGTACTGTGCGATGTCACTGCACGTTAAAGAACCCCAGGTGGTCGAAATTTCCGGAGCCCTTCCCTACGGCGTCCCTCATAGCCTGAGCTGCTTTGGGACGTTAAACCCACATAAAACATAAAGTATATCTGATTATGCACTGGCTGTCGTTTGGATAAACATTATAAATGGTGCCTAGCAAGCGTTCGCCTACTTTCACTTGAGAGAATCGGCACGGACACTGTACGCGTGAAGGTTTAACATCTCTGAACCGTACGTGTGAGGGATCCGGAATAATTTAGACCCACCTGGTATTCATCAACGTGCGCTGGCTTCGCCCTGCACGACGGCGCTTTTGCAATGAGATCACCGCGACAGCAGATAATTATATTTGTGCGCCCTAATGTTAAAGTTTCATGTGGCTCAGCGGTTGGGGCGCTCGGTTAATGGGCCGCAGTACCCGGGTTCGCACCCTGTCGCAACGGCCGCGTTTCGATTGAGATGAAAACGCAGAGGCGTCCGTGTTGCTGTGCGATGTCAGTGCACGTTAAAGGGACACTGAGGAGAACTCTATCATTTTTTTTTTGTTAGCAAAATCATTGATAGTTCGGCATTTCATGGCTTTGTTGCCGCTTGTTCGGGCGCGAAAGATGCATTTATTTCAAAGATATTTTGGATTCGTAGATGAAAAAGTTTTTCCCGCCGCTCTGATTCAAACTCAGGAAACTCTTATGACGCCACGGCAACTCTTATGACGTCTCAGAACGGAGTGACGTGATACGTGAGGTAAACGCAGACTCCGTGATTTCTGACGGCTAGCGGTGTGGTGCGCAACCTTTCTTTGCCAGCCTCAGAGATTCGTAGTTTCCATGAAGTAAGGAAAATTCCTCCAAGGTGGCGCCTCTTGTCCTAGGAAGTCATCACGCTTGTACTTGCGAGATTGGCCTATGGCGGCGACACCTGTATTTTGGTTCTTGCTATTTTCTACACTATAAGAGCTTTGTTTTCCGGAAGAGTGGCGTTTTGTGATCAGGAGCTGCTATTCTATCGATACAAGCCAACTTCAATTTCTCCTCAGTGTCCCTTTAAAGATCTCTAGGTGGTCGAAATTATTCCGGAGCCCTCCACTACGGCACCTCTTCCCTCCTTTCTTCTTTCGCCCCTACTGTCTTCCCTTCCCCCACGGCGCGGTTGAGGTGTCCTCCGATAATGAAGTCCTGAACCTTTCATTCCTTCATAAAGAAACTTTTTATGTACTATACGTTCTCTTGTTGGGACTGACCTTGTGGCGAAGAGTAGCGCCGCCATTTCAGTTACCGAGTGTTGCAGTGTTTACTGTGCCTCGAATGCACATGTCCTCTTTATGCGCAGCTACAACTACTGCCTGTTCGCATTGAGTTCTCTCTAGCACAGATACGCTGTAGAAACAGCCTCCGGACAACAGTGAAACCTGAACGAATCGTTGACAGATTACGTGCGTTATAGACGGTACGCAGTGGAGCAAGGTCGGAATAAGTTCGCTACATGTTCAGAGCATAGCGCTCTCAATGGCTTAGCTCGAAGCTGGACTCGACTTTTCTTGACTTCCCTGCTGCGATTATATTGCTCTATGCGTGACCTTGAGTACTTGCAGCACTAGCAGTAAAAAGCAGAACATTGCTTGCAGTACCGCCCAAGATCGACAACAACCTGACCAGCGACAGCACAGAAGTCGCCGAGAGCGGTGACGTGGCACTGCACTGCGTTGCGCGTGGGACGCCGGAACCGGAAATCACCTGGCGCAGGGAGGACGCCCAGGACATTGCTCTCGACGCTGCCACCAAAGGTCAGCGACACGCTGTGACTGTCCGGTATAATCTGACTTCTCACATTTCCGCGCGCTGCGTTAGTTACGTATTCAAGCAGGACACCTCTCCGCGATCGCCTAGTGGAAACGCAAAAACATTAAGTTAGTAGATATCAATTGCCGTGGCCGGCAACGTCTTTTGCTTCCGTTTTGTTATTTTATTTAATAAGTCACGGCTACTGCTGTGCAGGAGTTCCATTCAAAAACTCCATGCAGGCTTGAAGGTAGCTAATTTGCAATAGCGAGTGCCGCATGAACTGCTCTCAAAATTATGTGAGAGAGCCGTTGAGTAACATGCTTTAGCTGTGAAGACTTTTTTTCACTCCTCCACAGTTTTCACAGGCTCCAAAAACACAGCATTACACAGCCAGGCAAAATTTTTTCTTCCTCCTAAATGTGCACGCGGCATTTGCTAGGAAATAATTGAGCTTGCCTCTTTGGGGTAACCAGAACGCTATCCCTGCTGCAAAGCACCGGTTTCCTGTAAAAAGAAAAAAAAGAAGAGCTGTCCCGGAAGTCCGAACATCTTAATGAGAAGCAGCCTGCCGCGCGTTTCTTTCATTTTTTTTTTTTGTTGAGGCTGCGTGCCTTTTAGGCAACTCCACCCGTCGACGACGGTGTCGCGAGCCATGCACGAACTTTGGGAGCGGCCTTTTTAAGTTAAGGAGGAAGGGGGGAGGGGAGAAAGTGAGGAGAAGAGGGAACCGAAGGAATATGCACTCCTCGCCTCAAGTGAGGCACATTCTCAGTTCGCACGATGAGCGCATTAAATGCGAGCGAGAGTTCGCCTTCCGAGTGAAAACGGGCCATGAGCACATGACTCGAAACTCGCCACGCACGTTCGTAAAACTAGAGTAATTGCAACGTAATCGGCCGCTCCGTATGCCCATCACAAATTTCCTCTCCATCTTTTGGTCTGGTGATCAGTCCAGATGAAATTTGTTTACGTGTTGCTAGTTGCAAAGAAGGGGAGGAAGAGGAACCAACTTTTCCGTCATATGAGAAAAAAGATAGAGGTTAGGGATAAAGTTTAAACAAGCGTGTGGACACTCTCGACGGGGCTAGGTGGCTTGAAGTACTTTTTTTTTTTTGGGGGGGGGGGGGGGGGGGGCGACCTCCAGGCCCCAGCCCACTATCCAGAGTTGTACCTCAGGATCAGGGCTGTACAACGCAGTCTCCCACTGGCATGTGGTTTGAGATTTGGAGGCTCAGAGGTGGTTGGTCCTCTGGGCACTTGAATAGGATGTGAATGAGGTTTGATGTAGAATAACTGCAGAATTTGCAGTGTGAATTGTGTTCCGCCGGTCACATACGAATTTGGGAATGTACCCGTTGAAGTTGCCGCCTGGCAACCAGCTCTGCTTTGGGGAGGGATGTGTGCGGGGCTGGGTATTTGATTTGATCGTTTCAATTGTAGGGGGTTATTTCATGGTAGATTAGCATGCGCTCCCTCCCGAACCAGGGACACGGGTCGCTCTGTGCCAGGTTGGCGAATCCTCGGGCGTATTCGTGAGCTGCCGTGTTCCCTGGGTGGGGGAATGAGCTGGCACTAATTTGAGCTGGAACTGTTCTGTGGATAATTTGGCTCTTGCCAGGATGGAGAGAGAGCTGGGACACGAATCCTTCTCTTGGCAAAGTTTCTGATTGCTGCCTTAGAATCACTGAGCATGTATAGTCCGCTCTAGTGTCGGCAAGCTATGGCGAGCACTATGGCCGTCTCCTCAACCTCTATTGACAGTCCGGTATTGAGGCAGCTGGCCGTCACTAGGGGCTAGCCGTGGTTGTCTACGACAGCGAGTGCAAATGCTTCCTTGTAGGGGTATTCTGCCGCGTCCACGGGGACCGTTTCCGACACGGCGGAGTTGTATTTATGCAGGGTCCTGGCTCTGCCGGCGCATCTGCCTTGGTCACGCACTGGGTGCATGTTTTTGGGAAGGGAAGAATGAATATATGGTTGGCAATTTTATTAGAGATTGAAAGTTCGGGGGGTATAGCCATGATGGTAAACCCAATTTTGTGTTTTCTAATAACCCCTTTCTGTGGTCTTGTGGGCCAGGCGCTCGTACTGTGCTGTAAGACGCACCAGATGCACATCAGCCAGTTCATCGACTGTGTTGCGTACCCCAAGTTGCAGCAGATCTTGGGCAGGCTATTTTTGGGAAGGTGGAGGGCTGTTTTATATGCGGCGCGAATAATTCTGCCTAGGGACCCTTTTTCAGCTCTGCAGGGATGCACGTAAGGGATAGTATACGTCATATGGCTGAGAATGAAGGCCTCCACTATAGTCGTCGTGAGTCCTTCTCCCTCATGCCTCTGTGTTTGTTAGTCATTCTGTGCATGAACAGAGACGTGCTGTTGATGCTTGCTTTGAGTTTGCCATTGCCGCATTATTTCTCCCACTATTTTGAAGGATAATTCCTAGTGCCGTGATAATTTATTTAGACTTTGGTTATCCAGGCATCACTGAAGATGATTATCACATTAGGGGGGAGGTTTCAGTCTCAGGGTCTTTGTAGCTGTCTTAAGTGTCTCCTCAATTTGGCCATAATTTCCTGTACCAGTGCAGAATGTACAAGCGAAGCATCTTCTTGAGTGAGAGCTTCTCACGACGTTGTCTTCATAGAAGGGTGCAGAGCCCTGTGCTTTTCACTCACTACGAATTTTTCAGCTTCGTATCATTTTTCCGCGGTAATTCTTCCGTGAATTGTCCATGTTCCAGCGCTAAAGAAGCAACAGTGCAATCATTCCCTCCAAACAGAGTGTAGTGTCATATGGTTGTATCATATGGCGTTAAACTAGAAAGCTTATTAGGCGAACTACCTGCAAACAAAAAGAACTCGTCGGCGGCGGTATAGCGAGTGTGCTCAGCGGTCGTCGAAGATCAGAATACACGTCGCTATCAGATGCACCCAATTGATAGGTGACAACGAACTTTCGAAATAAGGGGCTTAAACTATCGACAACAATGTGGAAACTTTGTCGAAAGCGTTACGAGCGGCTATTACCGTTCCAGAAAAGTCTGGTTGCTTCTCGCGCGGCAGGCAAAGTGATAAAGCAGCGTGCCACTGACAATAAATAGACAATATAACCAAAAGGAAAACAACAATATTTCGCGTCAATACCGCGTATTAAATAAGCATCAGCCTGAATCTTAAAGTGAGAAGGAAAGTAGACAAGGAAAAAAAAGAGAGTACTCAACAGCATCCGTTAGCGCAGAACATGGACCACTTCTCTGCTTGCATGACGCCACTGGAATGTCGTCGGTCCATCAAGGGCGACCTCGTAGTCCAGTTTACTCAGCCGTCCAAGGATCCTGTAAAGTCCAAAATTACGGCGTAGGAGCTTTTTACCAACTCCGCGACGACGGATGGGTGTCCACGTCCAAACCTGGCTTGTATTCCCTGTCGCGTCGCCGTAGGTTACAGCTGCGGCAGCCGGTCCACTGCTGATATTTTATGCGCACCCTGGAGACCTGTCAGTCCTTTTTTGCGCATTGTAAATAGGCGGCGACGTCGACGTTGCCTTCGTCGGTGATGGCCGGTAACATAGCATCCAGGGTGGGCGTGGCATCTCTGCCATGGACGAGCTTTAATGGCATCATCTGTGTCATTGCCTGCGCAGCGGTGTTGCGGGCAAAGACATAGGGCAGGTTGACGGTCCAGAATCTTGTGCTCAGAGTCGACGTACATAACGAGCATGTCTGCGGTAGTTTTGTTCAAACGTTCCGTGTCGTCATTGGTTTGTGGATGATAAGCAGTTGTCCTCCGGTGGCTTTTTTCCCCTGTCATGCAGGATGGCTTGTATAAGGTCGGCTGTAAATAATAATACTTGGCTTTTTTGGGGGAAAGGAAATGGCGCAGTATCTGTCTCATATATCGTTGGATCCTTAACCGCGCCGTAAGGGAAGGAATAAAGGAGGGAGTGAAAGAAGAAAGGAAGAAGAGGTGCCGTAGTGGAGGGCTCCGGAATAATTTCGACCACCTGGGGATCTTTAAAGTGCACTGACATCGCACAGCACACGGGCGCCTTAGCGTTTTTCCTCCATAAAATGTTGTTCCCCTGTTTGGGATGGCAACATCGGGAGCGCTGTGGCGAAGGAGAATATTTTCGACAAAACTTTGCTACTTCAGCTGCGCTACCTCGAGACGAGGCTTTGGCTTCAGCGTAGCGAGCCAAGTATAATCGGTTGCCGCAGCTACACAGCTGTTGCCGGCTGCCGATGCTAGGAAGGGCCCGAGTAAGTTCTTGCTAATCTGCTGAATAAGTCTGAGTGGAAGTTCAATTGGCTGTAGAAGTCATGCTGGTCTCGGTGATGTTTTTCGTCGTGGGCAGTCTCGTAGCGTGCGAGGTCGGCTGAGAGACGAGGCTAGTAATATTGCCTTAAAGTTCTGGTTTGGCCTATTTGGGTCGATCATGTTCAACCTGTATAAACAAAACGGGCGCTGGCTACAAAATCATTTATGCAGTCAGGAGAGGACATATTTATAGGTACAATTATCAACCCTACGCAGTATCAATCGATCTCCAAAAACCAACGAGAAAACCAATAAAACTCTACCACACATGTTTAACGAGGCAATTTTCAAACAATAATGACTCGTTAACAGCTGCACACGTCACCACCCGACAGAGCGACGACAACAAGGCAAAGGCTAAACTGGTCAAATAACAAACGACAAAGAACCTGGGCAGAAGAACGACTCAGCAAGGTAGCGCCAAAAGGATAAAAGGCTAAAAAGCCAAAACAATAAAACCAGTGTAGAAAGCTAAAAAAAACAAATTGTTGCAGCGTCAAACTACATGTCAAGCGAGCCAAGTCAAAGCTAAAAAACAAGTGATCGAAGGAAAACGCCTTCCAAAGAACAAGACCAGCCTACACGTTTCCGTGTAGAAATCCCAGTTTCTTATCAAGCAAACCGAAGGTGTACTAACGCACTATCTCCCAGCCTTGGTGATAAAAAAGGTTTCAATAATCTCTATGTCTAATTAGCTTTTGGCGTATGCAAGAAAGTTAGCCTTTTCCAAGAGCAGTTTACTACCACAGTGTTTAAAATGATCTGCTATAAAACCACTGGATTTGCTTTTTTTTACGTCTAGGTTGTGTTCTCTGGCTCTTTCATTAAAGCACTCTACCGTTGGTTCAACACAAACACTATTGCACGAGATTCTCTATACCTCAAGGGTTGGATGTGAGAAATAAGGAGATGTAATGGCAGCGCTACATGAGTCGAGAATGTGTTCTGTACTTGCCCTGATCTCCGGACAAGTGAAACACTGATTTGTCTCACGCCATCCAATGCTGCAGAGCACTAAGCGGGTGAGGACAGTGTCAGTTTGAACTTTGCGAATGCCATGGGCTTTTTCCGTGTCGAGTGACGTGTGCGGTTGTGGCAAGATTGTGCAGCTTTCCCTGATATTCAGGTATACTAGTGTCCAGCTGTTTCTTTTTATAATATGCGGCGTCTTCCGCTGAAGTTGAATTTGGCCAGGTGATCAGGGGAGCCCGGATGTTAATTTCACGGGCCCGTTTATGAACCAACTCATTTCCCTCGATCCCAGCATGACCAAGTATTCAACGCAGGGCCATTGTAAATTTGGGACAGCGGTTATGAGATTCTATTGCCATGTCATGTAGGTGAGTCTCCAGATGTCGGCGTTGTATTTTGCGAAATGGCTTTGCTGGAGTCGGTATAGATGTTGATGTTAGTGTTCTGGTGCTTGGCGAGTAGAGAGGCTTCTTGTACGGTGTATAGTATCGCGTGAGTTTCTGGAATGGTTACGTTAGGCAGGATGAAAAATGATCCAGCTTTGCGGCTGATCGCCAATCCCTGTCCTGGTGCGTATATGACGTACGCGTATGACCCCCTGTTAGAGCGTGTGGCGTCAGTGGAAATCGTTAGACATGAGCAGCTCCCGTGGCAGACAAGCTAATGAGGCCGCGTGCCTCCTGGGATAAACAAAATAGCATAACCAAAAAACAAATAAAACAGCCCGTTACACGGCAGTATATAAAACACGAAATTTGTGCTTTCGATTATGAAAAATCTTGGAGATTGGAGCTAATACAAAATGTTCCGTATTTCCCGATTCGCAGTTTCGTCGGTGAAGGGAACCTGGCTGAACATCACGAAGGTGTCCCGCCTGCACATGAGTGCCTACCTGTGCATCGCCTCCAACGGTGTGCTGCCCTCGGTCAGCAAGCGGATCGTCCTTGAAGTCAGCTGTGAGTACTCACGGATCGCCAATATAATAAAAAATCAGCAAATAAATGAAACGCGTCACACACCTCAAAACGACCGCAGCCACATTCACATGAATGCAACGGTACACCACAGCACCAACTGCACAGCGCACCGTATCCGTGCTAACGACTGTATGCGCTATCCCAGACAGGCGCATCCTGTTAATACGCCAAAAAGGGCAGATCGCGAAAGGTGAGTTGCTTCACGCGTTGTTTGTAAACGGCTGCCGCATTGAATCCAGTGAGAGGATGTGATTGTGTCACAGGTGGCGCACGTGTTGCGTAAACGGGACTGCACATCGTTACCCTGATGTCCTAAGAAGAGCGCTGCGCTACTGTCGCGTTCGTGCTGACACGTCTTGTGACGTGTGAAAATAAAGGACCTCAGGCCAAATTCATTTTTGTTCTAGAGCGGTAGTTCTTTATGGGAGACAATTGGCGGGCATCAGTGTCTCAAGTTTCACTTGCAAACAGAGTTTCCTGTTTATCGAAGGTGGTATTGTTCTCGCCGAGGTGGCATTAAATATTTGCGAAAACAGCACGCATACACGAGGCTGATTTTGCGAAAATATCAAAACCTTCGTTGAAAACACAATTGTGCACTCATTTCATTGCGTCTTGTCTTAATCGGTTATTGCCAATCGTGATTCAAGAAGGCTGTCGGCTGTAATCGGGCGTACAAGAGGGGTTCGTTGTGTCCCAGCTGTCCTCCCTCTATGGCAACCTACAACACTGCCCTTTCCTAATTTCCCGCCGCTATTCATTCCCTTCATTACACCCACCCTCCCCCCGTCTGTTGGTGTAAACATCAGACAGGCACGCCAACAGACGCCCTAGTCCGTCAAGCCAGCGACCACCTGCTGGGCGCTAGTTTGCTGCTTAAATAAAGTATACTACTACTACTACTACTACTACTGCTACTACTACTAGTACTCTTACTACTACTACTGCTGCTGCTACTACTACTACTACTACTACTACTACTACTACTACTACTACTACTACTACTACTACTACTACTACTACTACTACTGCTACTACTGCTACTACCACCGCTACTACAACAACTCAGGGCTAGATTTTGTGCGCTTGTGTCATTTTTGACGACCCAAAGGCGGATAGAGTCAAGTAGGAGGGTGAGACGGAGGAGGAGAAAACAGGCGGGGGCCGAAGAGCGCTTGGCAACTGTAACTATCGTGATATGTAAGCCCGTTATACCTGGTAGCACGGGCAGGGACACTTTATCGCGGCATACGATAGCGAGAGCGTCCTGCTTCGAGTAGTGTAAGAGAGGTCGCCAGACTTACAACGCGCAGCTACGAAGGCTATGAAAACACGAGCAGCACTGGCACGATGGTTGTAGCGTCCAGCTGCCGACAACGACGATGCGGGGTCAAATATGGCCACGGCGAATGCTTATCGGTGGAGACGAAATTCAGCAGGTGCCCGTGTGTTGGGCAGTGTCAGCACACATTCATCTGGAGCCGCCTCTTTCTCTCTTCCCTCTTTCATTCCCTGCTTCATCCCTCTTCTCCCGGCGCGGATGAGGTGTCCATCAAAAGTGAGATCATCACTGCCCCTTTCCTTTTCTTATAATACTTTTTTTCTGTTTTTATATATCCATTACTCCATGTCAAGCAATAGGAATTCTTCGGGAATTAAATTACGTTGTATCCCCTCCTGCACTTGTCCTGTGTTCACCTTCTTCGATGCGCCCAGATTCAATTCAGTGATATTTCATTCGGAGAATTTTTCCTTCTCCAGGACATCTGAAGGATAAAAGCTGCCGAAAAGAGAATTTTTACGAAGTTTCAGAAAATTCGAAGAGCCGGACTTCCCTACTTTTGCTAAACTGACTTAGTTTTCAAGTTGCTTCAGCGAGAAATGGCCTGAAAAACGAATTTTTCGGTCCGGCTAAGGAAGTTTTCGGTTACGGCATGGAACGGTATCGTTATTATTACCCCTATTATTTTATTGACACGTGGTGCAACATCTGCCACGGCGCCGGTCACAACACAACAGCAGCCACTTGTGGCCGGTCGCGCAGTCGCTCCCATGATCTGGATCCCGAACCAGCTGGTCGGCACTACCGTCGACACGGACGTGACATTGGACTGCAACCTGGAGTCACACCCCAGGTCGGTGACCTACTGGATCCGGGACGCGGACCGCCTGATCCACCAGAACGCCAAGTACTCGGTGGTCACCATGCAACACGCCTTGTACAAGGTGCGCATGCAGCTCGTCATCCACCGGATCAGGCCGGACGACTACGGCGAGTACCACTGCATGGCTAAGAACACGCTCGGGGAGACCAAGGGCACAGTCAGCCTCTACGGTGAGTGGGCGACGCATCCTGGCACGAACAAGAGATAAAGTTTTCTGGAAAAGCAGCGCTGAACAGACGAGGACAGAGACGAGGCGACAAGGACGGGCGCTGGTCCTTGTCGCCCGTCCTTGTCGCCTCGTCTCTGTCCTCGTCTGTTCAGCGCTGCTTTTCCAGAAAACCATGTACCAACACGCCCAACTCGCCGCATTAAGAGATAAAGCTTTTTGATGATTGGCGCAGGGTTTTTCCGAAGCACGGTCACCCATCCGACACAACTTCATCATGAAAGCTGCTGAGCATGTGTTCACTTTGATCAAACATGATCTAATATAATCTGTGCTAGCCTACTAAACACCCGCCGCAGAGGTTATATAAAAAGCGTGTAGTAGGGTTCAGTGCCGGCCAGGGTAGCCTCATCTGTATTAAAGTGAAAATCAATAACGCCCGTCTACTGATATTTTTGTGCGTGGTAAAAAAAGATCTGTGGGCCGAAATTAATGCAGAACACTCCTAAAACGTGTACATCGCAGCCCACAGTGTTTGCTTTAGCACACCTACCAGGCTTTCCTGAGGCCCCGCCGTGATGACTCAGCGCTTATGGCGCTCGGCTGCTGACCCGAAAGACGCGGGTTCGATCCCGGCCGCGCTGGTCGAATTTCGATGGAGGCGAAATTCTAGAGGCCCCGTATACTGTGCGATGTCAGTGCACGTTAAAGAACCCCAGGTGGTCGAAATTTCCGGAGCCCTCCACTACGGCATCTGTCATAGCCTGAGTCGCTTTGGGACGTTAAACTCCCATAAACCAGAAACCAAACCAGTCTTTCCTGACGTCATGGCCTCTCTTTAAGGGACACTGAGGACTAATTGAAGTTGGTCTGTATCGATAGATCACCGCATCCTAAGACAAAGAAGGTATTTTCATTGAAAGCGGAGCTTTTATAAGCCATCGAAGCAACAAAAAAAATGACATACAGGTGGCGCCACTACCGGCAGATTTCACAGATAAACTGCAGTGCGTCGACACAGTTTCACGCAGGTTTCAGAGGCTAGGCTACAGTGCCATTCACTTCAAAATGGTGATCATGGAGTCCTTCGCGGCCTTGACGTCAAGAGTTCTAATCTAGTGGCGAGAAATTTTTTACCTAATTTCCTCCGCAATAAATAGGTATTTTGCCTGGCGGGAAAACACCAGTAAACCCAGAAAAAGCCGTAGAACAAATTTTTACTAAGAACAAAAATTCTGTGGAGTTGTCCAAAGTGCCCCTTTAATGCCGGGAGGCATAGCCTGCTCACTGATAAGGACCAAGCTGAACTAGCCAACATGCGGTCTATTGTAGCTGCTTTTGACCTGCAGCATAAGCTCGTGTCCGTTCTTGCCCTTAGGTCTCTTTGCTAGGCGCCAGTAGAGAATGCGCACTAGTTGGTTCAGACAAAGTATTCAAGACATGCGTTTTTATTTTTCTATGGGGCATCATAACTGACGGTAAAAGCGCATGTGTGCAATAGAAGCTTTGATGAATAAATGCTGAATGCGCAAATGTGTCGAGGAATAAGAACCGCAAAAACAGAAGCTCTCTACACACTAAATAAACGCTAGCCAAGAACTGTAAATTTTAGCGCGGCTACTTACATCAGAGGCCACGGAAAGAGCAGTTTTTATATGACAAGCGATGGGCTGCCATTAAGCTATGAGGTTGAAAGCGGTTATTTTAGATGGTGCAACGTCAACACACTGGGCGTTTCTAGCTTTTGTTATTTCGTGACATATGAGTACTGTGCATACACGGTGCTCCAGATAACATCACCTAAATTGTTAAGAGATACTGGTGCAGTCTGAGGGAAAAAATCTGAAACCCTATGGTCGGGGTCGCTTTTCGCAAATAGCAGCATGCTCTAATACTTTTTTATTATTTAGTACGCATCAATTATTTACTTCTACAACTCTAAAACTGCACGAAAAGTTTTTTTTGTTGTTGTTGGAAAGTTTCACAGTAGCGTCAGTACAATTCTAAATGATATAATTTTTGAAGTATATCCTTATTCTGTACAATTTTTTCCCTGCTCTAAAGAAAGCGCGTGCAGGTTGAGAGCATAACAAGATAGTTAGCGCGCTAACTAATTCTAACTATTTCGATCAGTATGCAGTAAAAAACACTCATGTTTGCTCTCGGCGGCCACTAGCAATACGGTTTTACTTTCATTCTGAAAATTTCTGCTCCTCCCAGTACATTACTGTTTTGTATTATATGTGTTTTTTTAACAACGCGCACATAGAAATATACATACGCCCTGTATATTTCTGCCCATTCTTAATGCCTGTGAGTCAGCTTCCGTCTAGCCTCATTCACTGTCAGTCCTAGTCGTGCTGATCACTGTACCATCTCTAAAAATGAAGGCATACAAGCTCGCCCAGCTCGCCATCCTGTTGAAAGCCTTTCCTTGTTCGCGAATTCATAATCGAAAACTAAAAACCACGCAGCCGTGGAAGCGGATTGCAGCAAGTCAACACAGAACTTCGCGTAACACCCCCCCCCCCCCCTTTCTTTTTCCTCTGATGTCGCCTCCCTACAGAAATTCCGGCAGGCTCTTCGCCTGCGTCTCATGGGACGCTGGTTACCAAAGGAGTCCGCGGAGAGCTGCTCGACAACGAGTGGAAGAACTGGCCCCATTCGCGCAGCTCTGGTGAGTCTGTTCACTGAGATTTTAGACGGGCAGCCAATTTTACCTTTCGATTATAGCTTCAATTTGTTATTATTACTTAACGATTGTAAAGTAATGCAAAATAAAGTGTGCGACGGACATACCCTGCCAGAGCTCTCCCATGTGGGTAAAACTTGCAGGCTAAAAAAGCAACTAGAATTGAGGGTGCGGACGGTGCAGCGAGAGACGGGAAGTAAAATGACAGGGGTAATGTCAAAATGAAAAAATAAAAATGCCTGAGTTCAGGATCAGATGCGAGTTGTGTATATCCTAGCTTAAATTAAGAAGTGGAAATAAACGTAGGCAGGGCATGCGATACGCGAAACAAATAAAATGTTGCCTGTTGGAGGGACGAAGGAGGTATAAATAATAATAATAATAATAATAATAATAATAATAATAATAATAATAATAATAATATTAATAATAATAATAATAATAATAATAATAATAATAATAATAATAATAATAATAATAATAATAATAATAATAATAATAATAATAATAATAAACGTAGTCGTGGTCGCCATAGTGTCGTGCGGTGTGACAAGATTATGGAAAATATGAATAACTGCGCAAAAAGGACGGGACAAGAGAGAAGAAGCACAGAAACACACAAGACAAGCGCGGACTAACAACTGGTTTATTGCACCAACGCCTCCTTCCTTCGACAACAAAGCGCATGCGCACCAACAGCAAAGACAAAAGCCATAATCATCACGACAAACCAAGAAACTCTAACTCCTTGCGGTACAGGTGTATGGAAGCCTCGCTAACATTTTTGTCAGGCCCTAATCTCGCGATTTTCGAGGCTTCAATAACTTCACGTTCTTTCTTATCCCTGGCGCGACCGATAATCTTAGTGCTGCCGAAAAGTGGAGTGCAATCTTTATCGTCATGCTTGCAGATCTTGCAATGGCTAGGCTCGGAAAATTTTGCTGAAATAGTGCGACCGCGGATTAGCCCACGCCTTTTCTGTTATCACTGTCTGTCAGATCGGCCGCAAAATTCGAATCATGCCCTTTGCAGCCCCTCTTTATTGCCCTCGCTCCCTTGCTGGCTTGTCTGCATATCAAGGCTCGGACTGTCCACGCAGGACCGTCCCAATGCACCCCGGCGCACAAGGCGCACGCAGAAAGCGCAGCGCGGTACCGCAGTTGAATGAATCCTACTGACCTGCAGGCCGCCGGAATGACGTAGTAGGGGTATTAGTAGTTGCATTTGTTTTAGTCAAGCACTGGTACATGACTGAGGAGACAAGAAAAAAAGCCGCCATTGCGGCTTGACTGGGCTTCCAGCTCTAGATACTTCGGCTGAGCGGTATGACAAAGAACCAAACTTTGTGGTTGTCACACGCTGAAAACAGACACGGAACAGCATATTTGATAATAAAACTCTTGATTCATTACAATACACAAACCTGTCAGAAAATGCGAATATAAATTAATCAGTGGGAAGAATATTTCCCACAGCAACCTATAACAATATGCTACAGTATTATGTTACGGATGCATTTTAATGGAAGGGCGAATCGAGTCATTGGTGAACCCAGCATTGTTCAGTGTGGACAGAACAGTATAATTTAGGGAGTGAAATCCATAATGAGCTCTCGGACGAGGTAGGTACAAGCATTCATGGTGTCTTGTTATCCGGTGGACTTGGTTAATGTGTAGACTGGCCATATTTTTTAGATGAGTAATCCGACCGTGAAGTTGTGATTTGTATGTGTGTAAAACGCAAAACTCGTATAGAACGTTTACGGCATAACCATGTTCCTGGAAACGTTTGTGTAGGCTCTGAGTAACCTGCATTCGCTGTAGCTCTCAAAGGCTGTTTCTGTAGTGTCAAACATTTCTGGATATTAGTGCATATTGTGTTACCCTATACTAAGCGGCAGTATCTCACATGTTATTGGAATAAATCACGGTACAGGGTAAACTTTATTTTGCTAGGAAGCGTCCACCGACACCTCCTGATTATTCCTCCGGCTCGAGCTAATTTAATTCTCATTGATTCTACATGACTATCTCATGCATATGCTCATTTAAATATGCTCATTTAAATAAACCTCCAACGTTTTGAGTGCACTTTTTATTTCGACTATATGACCACCCAGCAGTATGGCCATAGAGAGGTCTGTTCATTTTTTGCCCTGAAAAACACAGCTTTTGTATTCGTCGTGTTTACTGGTAGCGCATTTATGCGAGACCAAGAACGAACCTGAAGCTTCCCAAACAATTGATCGGCCCTTTGGTTTTAAACTGTTAAATTCTACGCCAGAAAGAAGTAGGCTCGTGTCATCGGCATTTATGACAAAATCTATCACAGGGTCTGTCTGTACTATATGATTTTTTTTTGTACACGTCATTCCGAAAGTAATGCAGCACTTTTTTTTTCTTTTCTTAAAACAGGATCGTTTTCTTCTGGGTTTAAATCCGCCCTATCGTTCCGCAATTCTTTGGCTTCGAAACCTTATTTTTTAACATAATCTCCGTGCAAGTCCACGTCCTTACGACAGCTAACAGGAACAACTTGTATGTCTTCATGGTACTGCTCTACTGGTCTGTGTCTCAGCCAATATCTTAGTTCGTCAATAACTTCGTCATTGTTGCAGTAATGTTACCCGCGGAGCGCAGCCTTCAGTGGGCCAAAGAGATGAAAGTTGGAAGGCGCGAGATCCAGGCTGTAGGGTAAATGAGGAAGAAGGAACAGTTCATCCACATTTTTGTGGCGACGAGCGCGCATGAATCGTTTCTTAAATTTCTCAAGAGTTTTACAGATGACTTCGCAGTTGATCGTTCCACCATGAGGGGGTACCTTAATCATAATAGTCTTATCAGAATAGGCTCTTTTGACTTTGCGATCTTGGGATGTTTGTGGGTTTGTGCCAAGTGAAAGAAGCAGATAAAAATAAATCAAATAAATGTCTGGAACTGGGATTTGAACCCGCGGTGGCACGAAGAGATCAACTTCGCTGGCCACTGCGAGAGAGCACTAGGCCATCGCCGCAATTTATCTTTCTTTATTACATGGAAATAGTGCCGAAAAGGAGGGTATGCTTATGCCACAAAACACCAGGCTGTGTAATACTAGCCCTCAATACCCCTACGTTCTCACCATCCCAAACATCAAAAGTCTGGGAGGCACACGCATGCATCTAAACTTCTGTGTGCAGTTTAAAGAAGAACGTTTTTGCAGCAGAAGAAATGCACATTCGCCTAACACGCAGAGGCGGTGTCGCATCCCATGAAGTCTCGACTGAGGAGCGACTATTGCTAGTTGTAAGCTTTTCCCTTGGCCATCACCGCAACCGAACATGCTGCGTGTTAAATTGCAGCATACTCTTACGCTGTGAATAACGGCCTGAGGGACGAATCAGTGCATGATGAAATGAAAGGCAGCATAAACAAGGACACTAACAAGAAATAGACACCACATGCGCATGTGGTGTCGCTTTCTTGTTAGTGTCCTGTTTGTGCCGCCGTTCATTTCATCTTGCGCTGTGCATTGCACATCGTCGTCTTTATCAACTTCCGTCTGCGACGCAGAGACGCAGACAGATAATTCTCTGTCTTCATCGTCGTCATTATCGTTCACGCAAATCTGCTTTCGACCGTTTATAAAATATAGTAAAAAATTCTCAGCCATTTTTTTTTTAATTTCTTGTTACAAGGAGACTTTGATGGTGCCACTCCATGGATTGTCGTTCTGTTTCAGGCTCGGAAGAAAAGAACCCGTCTTTCATCGCTTGTGACAATTTATGATCAGAAATCGTGTGCGGCCGGATGGCGCGCAGGGGGTCAGACAGATTTCCTTGTCCTTGTTCCGATGATGACAGGCGCCTCACCCGACGATTCATTGTGACTTCCAGGTCTGCGTAGACATTCTGTAAGCGCTTGTGAATACTTGTGGTGTCTTGTTTCTGCTGAAGGGAATTCATCACAGCTCTCTGTTTGTAACGCACCTCAGTTACAAACACCATTTTGAAAGCTTGCTGCAGCGCTTCTGTCAAGAGGTGACGCTTAAAGGTTCAAGGATATCGCATACATATATTCAAAAAGTTTTGATTTACAATTAATTGCTTGAGGAAAAAATGTGTTGCATTACTAATTGAACGACGTATTATATTGAACAATAGTGGGCTTAGGATTCTGTCCTGAGATACACCATGGTATAGGTTATTACGTAACGCGAGGCTCCCACCTGAGCGAGCCGCGTCGCGGATGACCAGTGAATGAGGCGAGGCGTCAGCACTGCTCCCACTGGAAGGGTGATCTGGCAGGCAGTGATAATGGAGGAGGATTCGGGCTAGCCTGAGAAAGGGGCTACTGAAAACCATTCGGAGAGACCTTTAGTCCGCAGTAGACTCAAATTACCGATTATTACTATCATTATTACGAATATGGCATCAACTGCAGGGTCGATATCGCCAGTGTGCCTCAAGTCACATTTGTTGCTTTACCTTGTCATCAATACGATGCAGGTTCTCCACCTGAATGGTGGCACGATCTGTACAGCAACCAGACTGGTTCTTGGCCTCCACTAACGCCCGCTGTGGTAAACCTCAAAGGTGGGTTTTACTAATTACTTTGTCATGTGACTTTTTGCTTCCGAAGCTTCTTCCTTTTTAATTTATTTTTTCACCTACGGGTGTATCAAAACTACAATTGTCCTCCCTTGGACATACTTATTTACATTTACTACTGGTTTAAATCTGTCGTGCGTAAGCTGTGCAAACAGCGGCTTATTATTTTTACTTCTACGGCAGCCCCGAACTACACAATGTTCGTCACTGTTTTCCATCTGTGAATGCTGTTAATGCCCCGTTCTCCCAGATCTTAGCGCAACTCGATGGCGCAACAGCGAATAAGTGTAAGGAGGAACCCGTGCGGTGGATATGGAGGGCAGGATAAGAATGGAGGAAGCGGTAGCTACTGCTCGGCGCAGTGTGTGCCGCGGCAACCGAGACGCAACGACGCATGCGCAAAGATTCAGCAGCGCGTGCTGCCAAAGCGGAGGCGCTGAGGCAGGCAGCCGAAGGAGCAGCGAAGGTCTTGACTGGGAATTCGTGGTTTATGGTTCGTGGGTGTTTAACGTCCCAAAGCGACTCAGACTATGAGGGACGTCGTAGTGGAGGGCTCCGAAAATTTTGACCATTTGGGGTTCTTTAACGTGCACCGACGTTGCACCGTACATATAAGGAATTCAGGGAGAGCCCATTCGGATGTAGTTGCTCAGTCTGTTATCGCTGAAATTCGTGCTGGAGGTGGCAACTATCCTGTTATTTTATTTTTGTTTCTTTCAAACGAGTGTTACTGGCGTTGTCCACGAGGTAGAAGACATAACTGAGACATTTTCGTTGCACTCCCTAGATAATGGATCAGTATTTTTCAAGAAGAGGTGTGCACACGATTAGCACGTAGTATCGTCCATGTGGCTAGTGCCAAAAAACGAAAACGGCTTCGGTTTTCGTCTCGTGTGACGTCATACCCATCACAACGTAAAAACTTCATAACGGACAGATGAACCGCTGAAGCTCCTGCCCATTATGAGCCAAAATTTTTAGCTAGCCCAGCGGTGTACCATGCGTGGTTTATTTGTGGACTATTCTGGCTTACGGTCGTGCGCTGTTGGCGGCAAAATGAGTACCGGGCTGTTTCTCGCCTTTATTGTTCAAGCAACTGCGTCACACGCTTTACTAGTGGCACTCTAGCGTTTCACTGTTCGCTATATCTTTAAGTTTTCTCGTTTTTTTCTTTTTTTCTGATTTTAAATTCATTTTTCTTTCTTTTGCAGCTATTGGAAACTGCGGCGTGTGCCCGAGCATTACAAGTTCAGCGTTTCCCGCCAGGCTGCTCGTGAGTGCCTTATCGCTGCTGGCAACCGCAGTGTCGTGACCGCCGACAAAGTCGCTCTTCAAAGAAGTTTCGTCGCATGTGTTCCGCTACCACGCCTAGCTCTCCTGAGTTCACGTGAAGCCGTTGTCAGGACGCTCGAAAGCTTCGTGTGGTTGTAAGTGTGTGATACAGTCCGCAAATGAGCCTTGGACCGGGGTCCTCACCAAACATGCCCATGACTTTTTACAGCCGAAGTGTGTCATCCGTCTGTTCCCTTCGTGTGCGCGTGGTTGTGCTACAAGCAGCTTGGATCATCTTCACGAGGAAAACTTCTTCCAAGCCAGAAGTTCACAGGAGGCGGTGTTTCCCTTGAAAATAATTCTCAGTCAGTGCTCCTTAGAGGGCCTTTCTCTCCCTCTTTTTTTCCAAGAAAAAGATATTTGCCAATGGTGAGCTTGCTCCCAACCACTCCTGTGCGATATGCAGTTGGCTTTACAATTATTTATCTATTACACACTCTTGCAATTACTACCGACTTCCGCATGACGTCCGAGGCGACAGGCCACACGTGCCGAGCACAGCCTGTTAAACAAGGTGAATCCTACCCTCTCTACTTCCGCGTTTGTAGTAACTCGAATAGATGCATTCCAACGCTCAAGTGCAGTCGCTCACTGCGATATGTGGCACTACACCGTGATGGCAATGCATGCGCCAGTGTAAGCGCGCGCTGCCAATGCGCAACAGCTTGCTGTGTAACGCTAGGACACTGTTTGAGACACTTGATCAAATTGACAGCTTGTTTTTCCGCTCACACATAAGGCAGAAGGGCATACGAAAGAGAGACCACGAGACCTGCTCGAAGACAGACTCAAAGCCCTGCTGCTCCTATTGGACGTCCCTGACCACGCCCTGACAGTGATCAGGGCCGACCAATAGGAGCGCGGCTTTGAGACTGTTTTCAGATTGTCTTCATATCGAGAGCGTTCCGTAATTCGCCCCCTGGCCATGACTACTGTCAGGACGGGGTCAGGGACGACCAATAGAAGCAGGGATTTGCGAATGTCTTCAGATTTATAGCGTTCCGTAATTCGGCCCCTGGCCAGATTCATACACAACTGCCGGCGAGAAACGCTTTGTGTATGTGCCTGCGTGCGTGATAGGTGCGTCTGGGGAGGGGAGTTGTTCTCCAAGATGCACCAGAATTAAATAGAGCGGCTAAGTGCAGCACTATACCCGCGTGGTTTTCATTTTCTCAAACAAGTTTGGCGTTTATACGTAAGAGAGAAAAAAAAACTAGGATCGCACACGACCTTAAAGTATTGTCTTTGGAGCTGACATTACGATGCCCTGAGCAACAAAGGGCTCAGTCCTATCGTCTTCGTGAGCCTCTTTCATGTCTGAGGAGCCCTTCCCTCATCATTTAGCTTGAAAACATTATTAATATCACCGAAAGTAACTGGCGACATCAGTGGGAACGACGATGTAGATGACCGCAAACCCCTCTCTTTCCGCCTGCAAGCCTTGTTGGCTTCTCCGCATTATTAAGTCGCTTGCGACAGAGCACGATTTACAGGGAGGACTGCGTGAGCCGCTTGTGAAGCTGTATTTTCAGAAGCAGCTCATAACTTTCAGAACTCAAGGTTCACGAAATGAAATCGGCTTGCTTTCAACAAAATTACACTTTTTCTGAGTGCCTCGAAGAAGCTTCACGCAGTTCTGTCCTTGAATACACCTGTCCGCCTCAATATCGGCGTGCACGTCATACCAACCTTGTCAGCGCGTATGCGGGTGTCAAGGTGGGAGGGCCCATATGAAATAAAACATTTTAAATCAACAGTTTGGATTATAAACTTAATTTTGTCTGAGAAATCACATTTTATTTATCTTATCACATAATTTAAAATGTAAACTACGGTGAAATTTATATTCTAGATTTTATTATGAAAATGCAATAAAACTCCTAGTCGTGCCATCAGTGATAAGTAACCGTTGAAATGCCTAGATAAAAAAAAACTTAGGCATTTATGTAGCTATATGTTTGCCCTATGCAATGAAGCAGGATAAATTTATTGCGATTATTATTAGAGATGTAATCTTCAAAAAATTGAACTAACTGATCATAAATGACCTAGCTTGCATACACATATTCAAACCTTGCGCATCGATTTATCCTAGTTCATTGCATGTCTTCTTATGTTAGGAATAGGCACACAAAATTTCAATTAAAAGTATTCATTTACAGAAAAGTTATCAATTCTCGCGTAATGCAATGTTGAGCAAGAAGTCGTTTTGAGAAAAAAAGAAACACGAGGTTTTCATAAAATGTCAGATATAAGAATAATTACGTCGAAGCATGAAATGCACGATACTCCACGCTGGAGCACTCCTAAGACGCAGTGAGGTCTTCTTTTGCTCGCGTTACTGCTCTTCTCTTCTTTTTTACTCGTTTTAGGTAGTTACCTGATGCACACTAAGTCCTTTGTATCCATTGGTAATCATTGGTGATGCAAACCTTCTTGATTAATACCGGGGTCCTATGACAGTGCGCGCCTTACGGTATCCGTACTATACCTACTTCAAATATCGAAGTTACCTAAAGCATCATGCAAGTTGGCAGCCTGCTAAATGATAAGCTCATTTAAGCACTCATCTGCATGTCGTATTTTGCCGTGCAAACACTTAGACAGGAGTTCATCTGAGCACTGATCACTGACTAGAGCTTTGACATTGTTATTCATCTCGTTTTGGAAGACCTCTTTTGTGCGCATAGCTCCCTTAACTCATTGCTTCAGATCGCTCTAATCCGCATGAGGCGTTCGACTTAGGTGGTGCAAGTCGCGCCTTTGATTCTCGTGTGTGCAGATACGGTGAAAGCGGCTGGTTGGTGCGGCTTGATTATTTCTTCAAAGGCCTCCTACGTTAGTTCTCATGGCAATGCAGTAACAGATCTGTAGCTTACGAACCATGGAACCTGTCAACTTTCCTTTACCATTGGCTTCACATGCTGTCTTCAAGCTTCGCACATTCCTTTTGTAGCCGTTCTTAAGTATCTAACTAAGCGTAAGGGTAGAAGATAACGTAAAAAACGTTAAAAATAAAATATTATGAGAAATATTTATTTAAGCAAGTTTTAACTGCCAACATTAGAGACGAAAACGATTAGTTTAGGTTTTAAATTGCAGGAGTAGAAGTTCTACAAGTGGCAGTAACTTTCAAATGAAACGAGGTACGGATATAAATTTTTCTCACATATTTCAGAATGTTTAGAGATTTAAAAAAAAAATATAGAAAAAATCTTTTTTTCAACAAAAAGAAAAACCGAGAGCTGAGAGGCAGCATTTCCAAGGGCGAATGCAACCTTCCGCATTTCCGGCACTCTGATTATTTGACGCTGCACGCACCGATTGGTGCAATTACTTTTATATTTCCAAGCCGCAATCGTCGTATTACACTAACTACACGAGCAAGTAAAATCTTTTTGCTGCACTATGCGTCCGCGCGTGCCGAACATGAACAAAAGCAACAAAGCCTAGTTCAACATACTCAGCAAAAAAGAAGCAATTACCAGACCACGACAGCGAAACTCCTCGACTTTTTTTTTTTCTTCCGTGGCGCACAAATACCACTGTGTGATGAAGTGCACGGAGCCCGCAACTTCGCATTCCATCTCACACCACAAGTTTAATGGACGCTTAAAGGCAGCCCACGTTAATGAGATCGCGAATGCGCATTTGTGCGTCTAGGTGAACGCAGTTTCCTTTTCTTTTTCGCATCCTTCCAGCTGTTTTCTATCTTGCCGTGGCAGCTCCTCCTGGCCTGCAAAGAATGTTCCCCCTCAAGAAGGTTGCAATGTGGAACTGCGTGCGAGCCACAACATCGCTTATCTTACTTCATGAGCCGTAGTCTGTGGCTGTAAAGCTAACCATCGCACTTCGTATTTCTATTAAAACTTCCCAGTCAGCACACACCGACGCCTGAAATGTGATTGACCACCTCAAGAAAACTTGTGCCGAAGGCGATTCAGTGCCCAGAGATCCAATGCCGTTTTCCGAGTGGCAGCGCTTTCGGTCAGCAAATTCACGAAATAGCCCTCGAATTGAAAGCTACTTGATGATTATGGATTTTTATGGCACAAGGGCATCCATGGCCAAAGAGCGCCATGGCACAAGGTATTTTCGATTTCTCAACATGGGGTAGGAACACCCGTTTTCCTAGCATTCCACCCTAAATAAGCCGAGCACCAGACCAGGGAAAGCTTGTACCCATTGTATCACCGTTGGGTACCCGGCGGCACTGGGGATCGAACCCCGCACCTCCCGCATGCGAGGCGGATGCTCAACCACTGGGCCACTGCTGCGGTCCCTTGTAATTGAAAGCTACACTAATTGACTGTACATCGTCGGCCTTGATAGTATTCCAACGTGACCTTGTATACACCAGGTGTTACAGGCAAGACCGCGACTATAATTTTTTTAAAGGCTTTTTGTGGAAACGGGACTGCTTTTGCGCAAAATACGAGTAATATCGCGTTGACGGGCGTGATTCATTTTAACTAGTAATCTGGTTAAATATAGTCGAATACAACTTAAGTCTGCAGTGAAGCTCTTCCCGCATTCAGGGCAGCCGCATTACAAAAAAGTAGTCCGTTCTTGAAACTTTTCTTGCCTAAAAAAGAAGCTGATCAGAACAGAAAAAAAATTATAAGCTCTAGCATTTTGATACTTGGCTTATTTAACAAAGTGAAACGTTAAAAAGCTGATTTCGTTTACTGTTGTGATTGGCTGTTTTCTTAAGTTGTACAAGTATCCTACTATAAGTTCCGATTTTTAACTTTTTTAAATATTACAGATAAGCACCTGGTTGAAATTATAGATTTGTAGCCGGCCATCAGTAATAGACAGTTTTTAAAACTTCGAAAACGCGATTACACTGGGTGCTGTGACTCAACAAATTTCGACACTTTCATGTGCAATTCGAAACTCGCATGTCGGCGATGAGCGCACATTGTGTATACGAGAGGGTCGAGGAGGAGCTCTGGATCAGCTCCAAAATGAATGAGAAGGCACAACCAATTTTAATGACCGCCATCTTGGATTCGAGAAACCGAAACTATGCCGCCATTTCGTCCCCTGACGTCATACTCGCATAGTTCCACGTATATCCACTATACTGGACCATGACGTCTTCATTACCCCTGGCACTGTGGCTTGACGAAATTTGGCTTTTTCAACTAGTTATGTAGACTGGAGATCTTGCTTTGCCTGCATGCTTTTTGAAAGCCCATGCATTTTGACACGATGTAGCCAAAATTTTTTGCTTCACAGCGTCGAGAAAAATCGCGTTTTCGAAATTCTAAAAACTGATATGGCTATTACTAATGATCACCTGCAGATCTGATTTCAACCAGTTGCCTAACTGTGATAGTTAAAACGTTAATTATAAGAAATTAGTTAACCAGCTAACTAAAGACAATTCACAGACTTTCCGGTGTCTGCCAACACTCTAATACTATGCCGCAAAAGCCATATTTTTACCCCAAAAAGCCTATTTTTGAAAATTCCTAAAGTCTTCCCTGAAACACCTGGTATACAGGGTGTTTTACCGAAGCCTTTACACTTTTAAAAATAAGCTTTTTGAGTTAGAAGAGCACTTTTTTCAGCATAGCATTGTCAGCGGTGTAGTGAATCAGAATACAACTAAGACGTACTAACTAGCAGGCTGGTTAACTAATATTGAATCTTAAACCTTTTTAACTATTACCGTTAGGCTCCTTAATTATTGAGAGGCGTGTAGCCCACTGTAAGTAATGTCCATATCAGTTTTTGGAATTTCAAAAACATGCTTACCCTCGGCACTGTGGCCAAATTCTGGATACATCTTGCCAAAATATGTGTGCTTTCGAGAAGCTTGCAGGCAAAGCAACCTCTTCAGATATGTGCACTGTGCACATAACTTGTCGAAATAGCCAAAATTTGTTGGGCGCTGCGGCCCAACAATCCTGCCAAAATTTGTTGGGCAACGGCGCCAAGGGTAACAGTGTTTTCGAAATTCTAAAATCACATATGGATATTGCTGACAGTGACAAAGTTAACTATTCAATATTAGTTAACCAGTCTACTAGTTGCACATCCTGGTTGCATTCTGATGAACTACACCGCCGACAATGCTATGCCAAAAAAAAGCTCCCTTCTAACTCAAAAAGCCTAGTTTTAAAAATTGTGTAATATCTTAGGTGAAAAGCTGTCTATAAAACAGAATGCTAATTAAGTTCCTATAAAAGAGATATTAGCAGTTAATCTTCTGAATTGTTTTCATCCTTTCCACTATCAACATGGGCATCTTTAAACAAGAGAACTTCGTTTAATGGTCAAGCACCTGTGGCATCAGCTATAGGATCTAACGATCGGGTATTGTAAGCGACTGCAAATGTGCATTCTGTGGATGTAGAGAACTTATGCTGGTAAAGTGGTACAGTCTGATTATAGTGCTTCTGTGTGTGATGCATGCTTGTTTGGCTCGCTTGATTTTCATAAAGGTGCGCAATTATAATTTCAATTCCCTTGTAGAAATGTTGGCAGATGACTCGCAGCAGTCAGAGAAGAAAAGCCAATTGGTTCAAAAGAAATTACGATTTTTTTTTTTTTGGCTGGCCAGTGCAAACAATTTGAGTCGAATAGGTATGCCATTTGAGTTCAACTGGAGGGCCATTTGGTTTGGTTGGGTGACCAAATATTTCTAATTGGAAGCACCAGTTGGGCTCAATTGGTCGAAGCCCAGTGGGTGGCAAAAACCCAATTGTGCTTTCGACCAAATGGTTTCAAATGAAAATTTTCCAATTGGACCCTTTGTACACTCCTCCCAGTGAAAAAAAAACCAATAGGTCTGCCACACAGCAGTAATATTTCCACACGCTATCACGTGGTGTGATCACCGGGGACTGACTCTCTCCTTCCTACTTTTGATGACTTGGCTTCAAGGTTATCGCAGGACGTTCCCTCCAGTTTTTTTTTTTCATCCGTGGATGCCAATGCGTTAGCTGCGGGAACTACTTCCGTGTCTTGCTCTTCCAAAGGGGTTCGCCACCATGCACACTGAAGTGTATCACGTATATGAATACCTATTACGTGCACCTTCCGCAGTCTCGCAAGTACGGTCGACTGGTCAAAGGCGTCATCTGGGTCCGCGCCGGCATGAGTTGGACTAGCTTTCGGAATGCTCAAGTCAATTTTTTTTTGTTTCTGATATATGAAAACATCTGAAATAAAAGCGTTCCCGGATGCTGCGCATTCTTGGCATCCCCATTGCAAAAGGGTACTCAGGAACATCTGGTAACCACCCCTCATCCACGTAATGCAGTCGTGGAGTGAAACAAATTGGCGGCAGATGCCTAACATGCGTGCCCTAGAGCATAGCTCAATGTTCTTCACCGTTTCGCTCCGTGTCTGCTGTGAGGCGCTTTGGTTTCGTATTCACACACCTAGCTTGTGGCAGTATATACCTAGATGTCAATGCAGGCACAGTAGTTATCCCTGGGGCCCTGGTGCTTAGAAATAAAGAAGGGAATGTGAATGTATGCACTGTAGACACTAGTAAAAAAAATGGTTGAAGGAATGGTGGCTTAAAAGCTGGGCAATGACTTAGATACTAATTCTCTTGACTTCTATGCTACACCAACTCCAAGATCTGAACTTTTACCTTTAAGAAAAAAAGGAGAATTTCCAGATACTATAGTATCTTTAAGTTTGACAGATTGGTTAGAGAAAAAAAGATTGGTTTGGTTTATGGGGGTTTAACGTCCCAAAGAGACTTGGGTTAAGAGGGATGCTGTAGTGAAGGGTTCCGGAAATTTCGACCACTTGGGGTTCTTTAATGTGCAATGACATCGCACAGTACACGGGCCTCTAGAATTTCACCTCCATCGAAATTCGACCGCCGCGGCCGGGATCGAACCCACGTCTTTCGGGACAGCAGCCGAGCGCCATAACTACTCAGCCGCCAAGGCAGCTAGAGAAACAAAGAAAAAAAAAACGCCATGCTTGGTGGCAGCTGCCCACGCCCAGCTTCAAATGGGATGCTCCTAACATCTATCCACGCAGATGTGTTGTGCTGTGCTGTGTTTAATGGCATATATGCAGCTAAGGCCATCATGTGCCAAGCACAAGGTATAGAAGGGATGCTCGTAACATCTATGCAGATGCGATAAGCACTTCATGAGAAGTCTACATTGTACAGCTATCGCTGTAGAAGCTCATGCACAGTTCAAGCCGCACTTGTTAAGAAGGCATACACAAACGCAACAGCAAAAAAATAGACCAATATGCGAGACTACAGCATTTAATCAGTACACCGCACACTGCGGAATGTGCAGGATTATTTACATTCACATACTGGCACCGGCACATTGTAAGAAGTGGTTTTATACACTGCAGCCTTTTGTAGGAAATGTACTGTCAACTCCACATCCACCTGAGAGGTGTAGAATGCACAGGGCGTTTTACAAAATCATCGTGAAAAACCGAGGACTGAGTGAATGCGTTGAGCTGCCGTAGTAAAGCTGAAGAGAAGATAAAAAATCAGAATGAGAGAAAAATGACTTATTTTTAAAAATGAAATGAAACAAACATTAGGCGAGGAAAATAAAAAGCTGCCAATTATTGCAAAACAAATCAAACTAGAAAGAACAACAACAACAACAAAGTGATATGGCCAATTCACCGCAGTTTGTACAGAAAACATGCCTTGCACAAAGAAAAGTGAGGAGAAAAACTTGCACGGCCACCTCAGGTATGTCGGAAAAGCTGACTCTGACATGCTTAAAAAGCAAGCACGCTGCTCCTCCACTGCGACCTGGTAGAAAATGAATGAACAAAACTATCACAAATGAAGGATTGTGGAATGCTGCAATGCATGATTAAAAGTACTACATGCAATACAAAAAGTGCAAAAATCATAATACAGGAGAGTAGGAAAGTGCAGCTCACCTGCACATCAGAAATACTGTGCATTTTTGATGGGGAGATTCAGGACGGCGTTCTGTACACAACGTGCTACATAAAGAGTGTGAACGCCTCCTAGCAGGGAGAAGACGAAAGTAACAACCAAGAAGGTATGTTGACGCAAGGGCACACACTTTGCAGCTGCAAAAAGTATGCCTGCGATCTCTGGAATGCTTATCGTATGTCCACAGCAACACTGCTATGGCACACATAAACACACACACTAACCCTGACTAGCTGTGTGCTCAGTAATCAATGCATAAACAAAAAATCTGTCAGTGATCCTTTAGCACATAATCACCTGAACCCTCTGTTAGTTCCCAGGCAATTATTCTTTGTATACATACAAGGTATATTTATATATAATATATATATAGATCTATGTATAAATTTCTTTACAACCTAAATACATACAAAAATACTATAAAGACCTTCCTGAGGTAAATAGGCACACTAGACACACACCAGCACATGTCAAACGGAAGTTGAGAGCAACTACTAAAAGCTGCACAAAGCTGCGAAGTGTCGCATTAGCCACGAAAGCTAAAAGAGCTAAGTGATTAGCAGGTTAATGTCAACAGTGTATGCACCTACAGTAGCCCTTTACCAGTGAGTAAAGGGTTAGCATAAATAAAACGCCAGACCCCTATTCATGTCCTCTTGTATCGTAGCCAACAAAATGTAGTAAGAGTGCACTATTAGCAGATTGACAGCCTTGCTCTTTTGGCACTTGGAGGAAGAAGAAATTAGCATCATAAAGATTCATCCACTCAATTTCCTCTATTAATTATTAATAATTAATATTAATAATTAATAATTAAAAGAAGGAAGTCTTAACAGCCAAAACTGCCACATATTACTTTTCTCTAAAAAAAATAAAATCTGATAATTTTCTTGCAGTCTCACGTTCCCCCACAGAGCAGTACAACATGAGTAACTAAAACCTGTTTCTGCAATTTGTCTACTCTCTAGATCTTATCCTATCCAACATTCAAGACAGCACCACATGTTAACATAGGGCAATCCCCTAACATGACATACAATCTGGCAACAAATACAATATAGTTATGTAGACTCTGATGTGCAACTGGCATCAGACTATGTGTTCATTTCTGTTACCTAGCAATCCATTATTTCATGCTGCTCCAAATGCTACATATACTACAGGTGCAAAAAAGACTTCATGCCAAGCAAGTATAGCTATGACTAAAACACAGTGATACTATCCTAGTCGAACATACAAGTAGACTAATTTCAAAACAGAGAACAGTCAGGCGATTCACACCTAACAAGACCTCATCAGCTGACTGGCAGAACGAAAGAAATTGTGCAAAGCTGTGGCCTCAGTTGTTCCATAAATGTGCCACATTAGTGAGAAGCAAGAGTTGAAAATCACAAACAAGCAATTGTACAACAACTTTCGTGCAGGACGCATATGTGAAAGCAACCATATGGTCGGCTGTGAAAGGTTATAGAATGTAAGAGCCACTAATGTCAATAATATGTTCTAGTTTCCTTCTACTGCTTAAATTTTGAGCACACCACCCAGCTATCCCAGATCAAAGTTCTTCTCCCAGATAACAGCATAATGGCTTATATCTACACTTCAATTCTTGCCTAGTAGACAAGAGAATTCAGTTTATTCAGAGCTCCTGTAATCCAAAAACTCTCACAGCCAAGATATGTACACAGACAACAATGTGAAACAAAAGAAGCAAGCATCTTACGACATTTGCTGTAAATTGGCATTGAAATGTCCTGTAGTGGCACCTCAACACAAAAGTGAGTTTACGAGCAATAAGTGACCATAAAATTCCTCCAAAAATAAGGCGCCCTATGCCCACATAAGGCTGCATGTTAGCCCATCGCTACTCTTAAACACAGTTCAACCGAAAAGATATCCCCTTTAATGTGAACACTATTTAGAAACACTGCCAACCATCCTTGAACATGGTACACAACCAACAGAAAATATGCGTATCATGGCTTGGTGACATGTGATGCAGTTTGTTCCAAATGTTTTGTGGCACAAGGGTGCAATGCATATCTGCAAAATGCAGTTGAACAAGGTCCTAAACTATTATCATTGCTTCAGAATGCAAATAAACTAAGGCACAGTCTTGCTCCGAGTGGACTACAGGTAACCAATGACAACTTTACACAAAGACATGTTCTCAATGAATGCAGCTGCAAACAAATGCACACACAAAGAAAACAAAAAGTAACAGTCTTTTCTTAACTGAAATGGCGACTGTGTGATTGTGCTGAATGTGAAACATTTCTGCAACTAAGCAATACTCATCCCAAGGACTGATGAACACTGTGCTACGGTGATAAGAAAGAATGAGAACTTCTAAATAAAATCGAGTGCTTCCTTATAAAAAAAAAAAATACAAGCTCAACTTTATAGTTGACCTTGGAACACAAGAAAAATACTGAAGACAGCAGGAAAACAAAAATAAACGAGCTGTTAAACTGATGTGTTGGGAATGCATGTTGGCAGCCTGGTGCACAATAATCAAGTGGAAAGATGGCAAGGCAAGGCACAGTGACAGGTCATTACTGCTGACCCTAAGACTTTGCAGTGCTGTTGGGATGTCCCTCGTGGAGTGGGGGGAACTCCTCGGTGACTGAACTGTCCGAAAGCAGTCCCTGCTCCACCCTACGGTCCCAGTACGAGCTGCGCTGAAGAATCCCACGGGAGGCCGCAACTCGAGGTCGACGCTTTCCACCCGACGACTGCCGCTGGGCACCGCCACCCCCACCCAGAGATGAGCTGGTGGAGCTCTCGTCGGATGCATAGCCAGGAGTCACATCCCCTCCTCCCGCTGTTTCCGGGGCCGAAGAAAAGGTCACATCAGAAACCATGTCAGCAAGGCACAGTGAGATAATGACAGACATGCAACACGAGCAGCACAAGCACTAGTCTAGACAGCATATGTAAGCATAGCGCAGGAATGTGTGTGCAATGCTGTATGTCTACTCCTGTTATGCAGTTTCTACTCCCAACTCAATTCTCACTCCTGCTGAAATAAGGCAGCCAGGCCACCCATGGCAAATCATACAACAGTAGCAGTTCATCGCATCACACTCCAACTGATGACCCTCTCTTGCTTCTGTAAACCTAAACTGACTGAGCAACCATGACTTCAATCTGTACAGCTCACTGTTTCACTAGGTTTTAAGATTGTCATGTAAGCATTCGTTACATTTTTGTTTTCCCTTCCTTTTCCTTGCTTAAATGGACCATGGAGCTGTCTTGCCGAAGCACGGTGCATCTTTGCACAAAGTATTCAATTAACATTTTGGCTTTGGGGCGTAAAAAACCTCATCGAGCTGGCCCTTACTACAGTGCACGCCCTAATGCCATGGGAATGCACGTTCTGTATACTGTCCCTGTATAAAAGCATGGGTGCATCACTCTGCAAATCTGCCCTTGAACATCAAGCAAGCAGCAACCATGCACAGCAGGAAAGCAGGCAGATAAGGCCAAGGAGGTAGCGGATGTCCTTGTACACACTTGATCATTGTAATCCTCTTCAACTGTACTGTACACGTTTCTATTAATAAGCAACTTAAGAGGAGACATGAGTATTGAAATGAACAGTCTTATTATTAAAGATATCATAATGAAATCAGGTGTGTGTATGTGTGTTTCTTCTTCCTGTTTTCAAAAATATAATTACTTTCAGTATATCGCAATTAGTTTCCATATTATAAGAAAATAACTGAAGCCTAATTAGTCAAATTCGTATGGTTCGTTCAGACACTTTCTATGTAAATTTGTTGGTTTCGATTAAAATGGGGCTGATGCCAAAGACCTGCCATCTGGAGCTATGCTAATTATATTGTTGTTGAAGTAAATTTATATAAATGTTAAATTTTGTCCAAGCACCATAATTATGAAGTACTGTTAGATGACAAAATTTGAAATGTTTGACTCAGCCAAACAAAAACAGCACAGCTCCACAGTTTGTTTTTTTTTCTGAATTCAGCAATATAAGATTGATTGAAATTGCACCATAAAAGCACAATAAAAACTTTCGTAAGGCTAGCCGTGTTGGCAAAAAACATGAACCTGAGAAAACCGCATTTGAAGTGCGCGCGCCAGCAAGTCGGAGGTCATTGTATAAGCCTCAAGAAATAGCGCAATAAGGACGTCCCAAATGTGTCTCACAGTACCGAGTAATACCATGTAATGGGGAAGGGGCCCAGCTTACAAACGAAACCAAGACGGCTGCCAGTAGGGAAGCGGTCGTGGGATGTGACAGGACGAAAAGCCCCGCCGCATCTCGTTCCGAAATCGCCATTTCCGGGATTCTTAGGCGCGAAATATATAGATATATTTTTGTAGCTGGAGGTCGAATTTAGAGCTTGAAACTTTTTAGGCAGCAACTTTACAGTGTATTGATACTGAATATTCCATTTTTACAAAATAAATTTTCGCATTTTTTTATGATTTCAAAACCTGTGTCTCCCCTTAAATAAATTAATGTCTTAGTTCGAAGTGGCCTAATCAAAAATCTTGATCAGCAAAGCAAAGAGGCAGGACCTACCTACAAGAAGAAATGACCACATTCACTTCTAAAAATATACATTATAAAAGTTTAACACTGTCAATAACAGGTGGTAGTAGTGTTACTTAGTTTAAGACGCTGCAGAATGTTCCACAACAGTGCTGCCATTTGCACAACTGAAGTGCCTATAGTACTTGTATCATAATAAGTTGCAATTCTATTTTGTGTGTACTCCTGTTTTGTGCAGTAACTGTGATTGCTATCAAAATGGTGTAAGTGTACACTTGTTTTCTGAAAGCTTGCAAACAACAACTTTTGAAAATAAAAGTGCCAAAAGCCCCTCAAAGGCAAATTGTGCAAAATAAAAGCCAAGAAAGACCAAAATTTAAGGCTGAATATAGGTGCCAATGAGTGCTCACCAAATTTCGCCAAATTTAAGCACAAGAAGTCAAATTAATAATTGAAAGATATTTTTATTGATGGGTATTACACTCTAGAGCCAAATCGAAGACCTACACATCTTCCCCAACTATGCACATTTTCCTGATCAAATAAATGCAGAGAAATTTATGTACACTATAAAAGCCATTCTGCAAAGTTATGCTGACCTTGGACATTACAGAAATGACAAGCATAATTGCAATCAAAAGTTTTCCTTAAAAGGGCTGCTTAACAAGTGCTGCAATTGATGGGGATAACTTACGAGGACAATTTAGTAGCTGGACAGATTACTGACAACAACATTATTAAACCGCCACTGAGTACAGCTTCATCCAAATTTTCTTACAAAAACTGGTATTATTAAACAGCCACTAAGTACAAGTTCATTCAAATTTTCTTCCAAGAAAAAAAGTTAAAAAACTGATTCATTGTATCTTTTCGGGTGGGGGGGGTGAGCCCGAGGAAATTGCATTTAAACATTTCCTCGCCACTCGATTTGAACTTGTGACGTCTACACTGAAAAATACTGTGTTGATGCAAGCAGTTTACTTACAAAATCAGCTGGTGATGAAGGCACCTGTATCTCTTTTTTTTTTCCTTGTTTATAAATGCTCAGTTCTTGATGCGAGGGAGCTATTTGTGATTAAAATGCGGTAATCTACTGATGTAGGCCCGCTTTAATTTTTCTGTCTCCTTTTACGGAGTTCATAGACGTTGTCTGCTAATGCAGGTCATTAGAAGGCATTCCTTATGAGAGTCAACGTCACCTCGCAGGATCGTGAAAAAGCCTGTGCTGAATTAGACGCCATGAAGATCCATTAAAGATGAGAGTGCAGAGCATCTTAGTGACCGGAAAATGCTTCTTGCTGTGCACAAATTTCATTTTTACACAAGCAAAAAAAAAAAAATTGTATTTTCCTACTTTCAATCTTTACATAGTTTTTATTTTGTATTTCTCACAATTCTTCTCTTAACACAGAATGTTTTGCTGTATAAATATAGGTGTTTGCAATTGACTGTGCAAAGACAGACAAATTGCATGGTTATAAGCAGGTGCCATCAAGAGGACAAGGGAAATAAAAAAAATCAATGCCGAACCTGCAACGTTACTGTTGTTGCCATTGTTGGGTGGTGGCGTTTGCAATGACTGCGACTGGAAAGCTTGGTCACAGACGGTTGTCAATGCTGGTGGGGACGCTGGTGACTTAACAACGGTGCGGTTCATCTGGCGTGGAACTAGATTTCGTTGAGCGTGCTCCCTAAACTCCCGAGGCAAGCTGCGTGCAGTCAGGCTGTGCACCTGAACAAAAGAGAATGAGCAAATCTAGAATGACACAACTAAGACAGCAAGCATTCAGGTGGCAGTGGGTCAAAAACAATTCAGGCACACAGTTTCCAAATGAACTTCAGACACTTTGAAATGTGCCATGCCATAATGTTGGGACAACGGTAGGAACAGCCAGTTTGGAACCACTAGGCAAACAGAAAAACAGACTTCAAACATTCATGCTCTTGAGACTAGTGTGTCGAACACCACAGGACAGAATTAAAATGCAAAACGCACAAAGATTAACAAACATGATACGGAGCATTTAAAGCGTGGAACATGCATAGCTGCAATTATTTGAGTTGCATGTGCATGAAGCAGGGGCACAAGAGCATAGCAGCAACAAGGAGTACCTCCATGCAGTGTATAACCCAGCGAGAAATTAAACGTGATGGCAGGAACCTCTTAAACCTTACATGTGCTAATATTTAACTTGTACACAGGTGTAAAAACGTTGGAAATAATTTAAAGCTGCAAAGAGGATGCCTTTACATACATTACATAGTGTTAAGACACTTAGAAGGATAACATGGCCCAAGTTCCTCTGCTATAACATCTACCTTAAGCCATCAGTAAAGTTCCATGTAAAGAAAGAAATAACAGTAAAACTATACAGGTGCGCAAGCACACTAAACGGCAACAAGAAGCCAAAGCAAACAAAACAAAACTGAACAATGGTAAGCATATGTGCTCATGCACATAAGACCGTGCATGTGACAAGGTGGCCTTCGCAAGAAAGCAGCACATTGACAAACAGTGGCACAGGGACTTCAACAAGTGTCGGGAGGCAGGCATGCGGCTAACGCAAAACACACACACATTTAATAAGGCATTGCTACGAACCAGGCTTTTTCTTGGAAGAGGCTGTAAAAGGCAATGTGTTCAGGTTAAAAAGCTGCAGAGGTGCCTTTAGCATTAGCAAAGCTTGCAAATGTGCATATATATGTCAAGGGCGCACTGCGACTGACCTGGGGTCTTACTGAAGGTTCATCGGAATCCTGCAAGTCATGAACCACATATGGGAACCTGTTAGCAGCAAGGCTTCACAGGGTGCAAGACACAGATTGTTGATGTAATAAGAGCACTCAGAATAAAATTAGCCGACCTCACTATCCTGCGCTCTGACATAACCCAACAACTGCGCCCGCCCTGAGGCAACAATAAAAGTGAAATCACTGTTGTGACTTCATGCAAGCAATAGAACATTTAAAATCATGGCTGAAAATGTCTTGGGTCACTTCACTACATACCAAGTATTCTTTTTTACATCGCCACAAGTTCGCCTTTTTCTTTTTTGCATGCGATATAGCTGCAAGTGATACTGCGAATAGCAATTAAATAAAAATATCTTCCAAATACTGACAAGTGTTACTGCTCTCAAAGAACCTGCCATACTTTGTGCTCAGCATTTATGTGCAGGCCTTCACTGGCTGGGTTTAAATCTCAGCCAAGGGGGCTCACTTGCCCAGCCTCTCAGAACCGCCAAGACCTGTAACTAAACTACCTGCAAATACAGTAGCCTGCTACCAACACATACTACTATGGAAAACTGTTCAAATAGGCATCACCTTCTTAATTGACCAGGCATCTTGATTCTTGGCTGAAGCGTGGCGTTCTTTTTGAGCCGAGCCTCCCTGGCCATTCAGTGCCTTCTCCTCAAGAATCACCTTCTTGTCAGGAAAAATGCTCTGTGAGGCAATTAAAATATGCGCAAGCATAATGTCTAAACAAAATTTTTTCCATAAAACAGAAATGCAAAGGAAAGCAGCTAGGCTTCTAAACAGAAATAACAAAAGAAAATAGAGCCACTCCCACATCAGGAGATGCCCAGCAGAACACAAGGTATAGTTGCCACCAAAAGTTTATGGGGTTCACTTGCTTGGCAACAAATTTACTGTAGTACGGCCTTGTGACCAAGCAACCTGGTAATGATACCTACCAGCAGGTGGACCATACGTGTCCTCCCCTCATACATGCAGACATTCCAGGTAACTGGCCTGCACGACTGTGCCAAAATAATATTTCTTCCACACACCCTCATCCCGTAAAATTTTGCTGCCGACTGGAAATAGTCAAACGAAGACGTGCACCAAAATGTAATTTCCTTAATTCGAACTCACATAATTCCAAATTCCAGTTGATTCGAACTGACACTTGGGTCCCACTAAAATCAGGCATATCATGCTAGCTCCCCTTCACCTGAACTCTACAAAACTCAAAGAAATTTTTTGGACCTCCTTAGAGTTCCAATTACTGAGAGTGCAGCACCCTGCAATAACAGCTTGACATGTACACAGCATTTATTTAAAATATGTTTATAACAGCTATAACAAGACAAACAGCACTACTGAATGAACATCACCACCATCCCTAACATTAAAACATGTACAGAAAAACACCAGCATCATGACGCAGGGCCCTGGAAGAGAGTGATGAGATGGCGACGATTAGATACAGCATGACAAAGCATATGCAAGGCGCACAAGCCAGTTAAATGAAAAGCCAGTTAAGAATTACCCGCCACCAGAAAAAAAGAAAAAAGTTGCACCAGTGAACCACCACAGCATATGACATTGTATGAGCCCAGCATAACTAAGCCAGGGACTTTCGGATGTGAAAGCAAAAACGGGAAAACACCACAAAGGCAGAATGAAAAAGAGCCAAGTTCTGCCTAGGCAAATGCCCACTACAAGCAAAGCCAAGCATGGGTGCCCATGGGATTTTTGTCAGAGGCAAGGGATTGCAAGCAAGGAGTACCGTCAAAACACCCAAACCATGACACAATAAACTTTGTAAAGCTATGGAGAAAAATGTTTTGTCAGTGTGCCGTGAAGGTACTGTCATCACATAAGCCTGCAGATGAAGACACCATAAGATTTTTCATCTGTATGAGAAAAGAGCTGTAAAGCTTTCAAATTTCTAGACAGCTGCAAGAAACCTTTATTAGGTAGCTATCACTTGAAATTTGACACTAGGCTCGCACAGATCACAAGCGGGAAAGAATCCCAGAAAGCGGAATGTGCAGCAGCAATATAGGAGCGGAAAACTGGCAGAGGAAGGCATGCTCACACCAGCAGCTAAGCAAAAGATGCATATGCTGGCAATGACAGTGAACAAAAGTTGTCATTAAAGATGGCAGATGACTGAAAGCTTGCTCACAGCTCAGTCAGCTTCAAATGTCGATTGTGTTAACATAGCCTATTCATATTTTCTAGCTTCTAAAGACCAAAAAGCCTAACATACTGACAACCAAGCAAGTTAACTATGACCTTTACAAAACTAAGCAGTCCTGCATCCACAATTCTGGAAAGCCACCTTCACCTGCTTTTTCAATCATCCACAATTATAGACATAAATAAGCTAACAATGCATGCTCAACAAGACCTCCCAAGACCAACACTGAAACTGCCAAAGCCAACACGTTTGAAGGCACACCTGAAACTCTTGGCCAGGACTGGGCAGACTCTCTGGGTTGGAGCCATCGACCGCCGACTGAGCCGACTGGCTGGCAAACTTGAGTACCAGTTCCCTCACCGAGGGCAGAGAAGGGTTGCTCAACTCCGCTCCTATCTCTTCTTCGCCTTCCGACCTCCGACGATGACGCCCCGTCCCATTGACAGTATCAAAGGCACCCATGCTGGAACCCTGGTCGCAAGGAGCCATCAGAAATGTCGCATCCCTCCCACTCAACTCAAGAAGTGACTGCTAGAGCCCGCACATCATTAGTGCAAAAAAAAAGGGCACCCCACTCGCATTGCTACAAAACAAATGAAGCACATTCAACTAGCACCATTTATCATTTTGACTCGAAACAGATATTTCTTGGCCTAAACAGCACATCTGGGCCTCAATAAAGCCAATTCATTGGTTTTTGCATCGAAAAACACCAATGGTTAATTTTTTCCACACAGAAACAAATTTTTTTACAAACCCACAAAACAGTTGGAAACCGTAGCATTCAGACACCAGGATTTATGAAATCAACACCCTGACGATCGTGGAATCATTTTGAGTTTCAAAGCAGCACATGATGCAAGAAATCCAGAAAAAAAAATACATTAATACTGGCGGCAAAATCAGACCGCTTGAGAATGACGATTGGTGTGCTACCAAGCTCACTGTTTCGCGAAATATTCTTTGCTATATTTGCTAGTTACCATAAGAAATCCCCCTATTTGAAAGGTAAAGGATGATAAATTAACTTGAAACAAAGAAATTTGTGATAGCTAGAGCACACTTTGAGAAAAAGCTGTGAGTCCGTAATGTACACAGCTGTGTATGAAGTGCCTTAAAGGATTAACATATTGTTGCAACTTGCCCTTCACATATTAATGACCAAGTGCAGCAGAAAGCATTCTTCACTGCTTTCCACATAACCCATATACGAAAGCATGTTCTTGTTACCCACCAACAAGATAACTCTTTCCCCACCACGTCAATTGACCATCGTTACCTCAACAATGACTGCAAACTCCAATTCCAAAAGCTTCTGCACCATTCTTAGATATGCTGCACCATCTGGCTTGAAGCTAGAAAATTATAGTTTAGCTCCCCGTCTGTTTCTTTTTTTCTTGTGTGGTGGCTATATTTTTAACTTCCCACAACACCAGTGGAGTGTTGAAGTTGATGGCAAGAATGACTGCCTTCACAAGCGTGGCACTTGCTCTGAAATGAAGCAAACTTCGTGATTTAGCTTGTTTTTTTTTTTCTCAGAAGAACTTTCTATTAGATAGGCAGACATTTGAACATCCAGAGTGTCCTTAAAATTTTTTCTCTTTGGATATGAGCATATCTTCTAAGTTTTGTTCAAATTTCATCTAAAAACCTTGATTTTTCAAACAATATTTTGCTGCAAAACATGAAACGCTTTAACGAAACTTATATTACTGAAAAGTGCATTTAATTAGCTTCTTTTGATGTATTGCAATATATGTTAGTTTGGTTTGATTTATGGGGTTCAATGTTCCAAAGTGACTCAGACTACGACGTATTGGAAAGTTCCGGAAACTTGGACCATCTGGGGGTCTTTAATGTGCACTAACATCGCAAAGTACACGGGCCTCTGGCTGTTTGCCTCCATCAAAATGCGACCGCCGCAGCTGGGATTGAGCCCGCATCTTACAGGTTAGCAGTTGAGCATCGTAACTACTGAGTCACCGTGGCAGCTCGCATTATATTTTAAACCTGACAGTTCTTGGACCTGATAATTCAATGATAACTAACAAAAAAATTTCCGTTTTGCCACAGTTAGGGAAAGAGTTAACCACGACTGCTCTGGTGAGCTTTCTACCTTCCCTTTCTTTCACTCACTTTTTAATTTTTCACGCTTTTTGACATACCTATAACAATGGCACGTAGAGGGGCAATACCCGAGCTACCAGGAAAACGGATATTAAACTGAGAAAGTATATCCTGCACGCACTTCATTATCTCCAACAGTGGACAAGCATCACTCCCACTCCTGCAGCATGTGCAACAACGTGAAACACTGCGCACGCCAGTGTACAATCAGAGTCAATAGAAACCTTGAATACGCTTGGCAAAACCAGACTATAGACAGAAACTCACAGATGCGTCGTCGATATTGAGATGAGGAGTACTGACAGCAGCTGTGAGTGTCCGCACTTGTGCTGTTGGACGAAACGCCTTCCTGGGGCTGGAGTAGACCTGGAAAAGTGGCCAAGTGATAAAGGTTAAAATGAAGGTTTAGGCCAGACTAGTTTTCCCATTCACTGTGCGGGATAAAATGTTCTAACTAGGTAAATGTTGTACCAATATGAGTGAAGGTCAAAGTGTTCAAAAGACTAAAGTTCAGATCTAGTGATGCACAAGAGCCAAATTTCAATCTTTGCCTTCAATTATCTCAAGAATACTGGTGACAATTTTGGTATACATATTTGTACAACTTGTGAGAAAACTAGTACCAAATTCTGTAAATTAAATCTCTTAACACACTCTGAAGCTATAGAATTGACTTCTTCAACTGCACAACATGTGAAAGTGTTGTACCAATTAGTACAAAATTAGGGTGGGCGAGTAAAAGGGAATTAAGAATAATAGTGCCAAGCCCGTGCCCACCAATTAGTGCAAGGGTATATATAAAAAAAAGCACAATATTGAGTCAATACAAAAAATAAGTGTGAAGTGAACTCCTGGCTAATTGCCTCCCCATAGTTCAAATAAGTTTTTAGTCAGAGTTTAAAACGTTAAGGGCCAACTGTACTACTCAACATTAAGAAACACTGTTGCAGAAAGTATTTCAGTAACGATTTCACTAATGTCAAACACATAGAATGCTTTAGTGGTATGTTGCTGGTTAAACACAGTACAGCAAGGAACAAAAATTTCAAGCCAATTTCAATACTGCAGGAGTCCCTTCACTGCACTGATACCAACCTGTTCCTCAAATGAATGCAGGGTTTCCTCGGTATCCCCAACAGATGTCAATGATTTTGCGCTTTGCAATGATGATCTGCGAGCTGATGAAGCTTCCACTTGTGCCACAAGCTTTGGATTGTTGATGTAATAATCACGCAAATAGGACGACGGCAGCACTGGGGAGCAGAAGCCATCTTCATCGGCATCATCTTCATGTGGTGTGTCGAAAGAAGACCCTGTCATAGCAGTGGCTAGAGAATCTCGGCGACTCTCAGCACGCCTTGACAAGTTTTCCACGCTGTACGGGTTGTTCGGCAAAGGTACGGCATTTTGCCATTTTGCATGCTCGCGCTCTGCAATCGTGCCTGTTGTAGAAGGACAGCACAAAAAATAAATTCCTATTACTACACATTGTACGAAATACACGAGAATCGTGCTACTCGTCATGAGTCTTCAAGAAAATATAGTGCACAGGGTGGAAACAAAAATTTCAAAGGAACCAACCAGGCTTCGGAGGTGCATTCAGCACTTCAACTGATGGAACGAGCTCGGTCTGCTCGTCAACGTTCTTGAATGTTGATGTGTCATCGTATATGAGAGAGTTTTCCTCACTTGGAACCTGAAACGAGCCATGTGCCTGAGAAGAATGCAAAACTAGACAGCCCAAGCACATATTCCAGCAAGGCACTTTCTTTGCTTGTTCTTTTTCCCCTTCTCTCAGCTATGCCTTGCTTTGCTTAGTTCACAAACCAATGCAAGAACATGGAGAGTTAGGGTTAATGCAAGTACAGATTTCTGCAACAGTACTTCTGAAATTTAAAAGTCAAAAGGCCAAGCTTTTAAATGACGAGTGCACTGGCAAGTAATTGGGAGTTGCTATTATCATCAACAGAGGTGATGCCATGCAGAGCACTCAGACTTATGGAACGAAATGTTGAGAGTTCATGCATGATTCTCCTTCTAACATTCCCCATTTCACAAATAAAAATTAAAGAAAACTTGACACACATTTGGCCAAGTCTAAGACAGGCATTACAATAAACTTTTAATTCATTGACTGCTGCATTTAATCACTGGCTCCTAAGCATGCAAAAACTATATTCCAACATCTTCCATGTTTCTTTCAATTACAGTAAACCCTCTTTAAATCGAAATCACAAGAACTGCGGAAAATTTTGAGATAAGCAGAGGAGTGAAATTTTCGCAGTACCAATCGTGCAGTGTACAAATTCAAGCTTTTACCAAGTTTTACATGCTGCTATCAAAAGGCACCTTCGATCAGCTCGGAGAAGATCAGGAATGAATGCAACGTAGATCTAGCGCTGCTACAAGGCCAATTCAATGCCGATTATGAACCTAATTCGACTCGGCTCCAAGCCAGTTCTTGAAGCATGATTGAGGGCTGCTACCATCATGCTCGGGAAAACAAATGCAAAATGAAAATGAAATGTGCAGAAAGGTAGCCACTAAAGAGAATACAATCTTAATTTTTTTATTTTTTCCAGTGCAGCTTGATTTTCAACATTGTTTCCCAGGCAAGCGTTGAGAATGTGAACACAAACATAGCAGCCACATGCACGAGCCAGTGGCATAGTGTTTGGCATGTGTCTGATCACAAGTGTTTTGTTTACTTTTCCTTCATCACGAAAATTTGTTTGCAGCATTTATGCAACCATATGGGCATATAGTGCCCCCTGTCATTTAACAGGCCAACTCGGCGATCAGGATCGAGTGAGAACGTGCAGCAGTATTGCATGTGGAGCACACTCGGAACATCAATCGTCATCATCATCATCATCATCAGCCCTACTACACCCACTGCAGGGCAAAGGCCTCTCCCATGTCTCTCCAATTAACCCTATCCTTTGCCAGCTGCATCCACCCTTTGCCTGCAAACTTCTTAATCTCATCCGCCCATCTAACCTTCTGCCGCCCCCTGCTACGCTTACTTTCTCTTGGAACCCACTCCGTTACCCTTAAAGACCAGCGGTTATCTTGCCTTCGCATTACATGCCCTGCCCAAGCCCATTTCTTTCTCTTGATTTCTACTAGGATGTCATTAACCCGTGTTTGTTCCCTCACCCACTCTGCCCGCTTCCGATCTCTTAACGTTACACCTATCATTTTTCTTTCCATGGCTCGCTGCGTTGTCCTTAACTTAAGCTGAACTCTTTTCGTTAGCCTCCACGTTTCTGCCCCGTAGGTGAGTACCGGTAAGATTATGCTGTTGTACACTTTCCTCTTGTGGGAAATTGGTAAACTGCCACTCATGATCTGCGAGAATTTGCCATATGCGCTCCACCCCATTCTTATCCTTCTAGTTATCTCCCTCTCATAATCCGGATCAGCTGTCACTACCTGCCCTAAGTAGACGTATTCCGTCACTATTTCTAGGCTCTCGCTGCCAATTGTAAACTGTTGTTCCCTTGCTAGGCTGTTGAACATTACCTTGGTTTTCTGCATGTTAATTTTTAGACCCATCAATCTGCTCTGCCTGTCTAACTCGTTGATCATGATTTGCAGTTCACCTCCTGAGTGACTCAGCAAGGCAATGTCATCAGCAAATCTCAGATTATTTAGGTATTCTCCATTTATTCTTATTCCCAACTCTTCCCAACTCAGGCCTCGAAATACCTCCTGCAAACATGCGGTGAACAGCATTGGCGAGATCGTGTCTCCTTGCCTGACGCCCTTCCTTATTGGAATTTTATTGCTGACTTTATGGAGGACTATAGTAGCTGTGCAGTTGCTATATATATCTTCCAGTATTTTGACATAAGGCTCTTCCACCCCCTGATTACGCAATGCCTGTATGACTGCTGAGGTTTCCACTGAGTCGAATGCTTTCTCGTAATCAATGAAAGCTATATATAGAGGTTGGTTATATTCTGCGCATTTCTCTATCACCTGATTGATAGTGTGAATATGATCTATTGTAGAATATCCTTTACGAAAGCCTGCCTGATCATTTGGTTGATTAAAGTCTAACGTTGCCCTGACTCTATTAGCGATTACCTTAGTAAATACTTTGTAGGCAACGGATAGCAAGCTGATCGGCCTGTAATTTTTCAAGTCCTTGGCGTCTCCCTTCTTATGAATTAAGATAATGTTTGCATTCTTCCAAGCTTCTGGTACAGTCGAGGTCATAAGGCATTGCGTATACAGGGTGGCTAGTTTTTCTAGCACGATGTCCCCTCCATCCTTCAACAGATCTGCTGTTACCTGATCCTCCCCAGATGCTTTTCCCCTTTTCATTGCTTCTAAGGCTTTCTTTACTTCATCTTTCGTTACTGGCGGGATGACGCATTGCTGTGCACTGCTGTCTTTCTCATTAGCGCTCTGATTACATTGGCTACTGTACAGGTCTGTGTAGAACTCTTCGGCTACGTTAACTATCTTATCCATATTGCTAATGACATTGCCCTGCTTGTCTCTTAATGCATACATCTGGTTTTTACCTATGCCTAGTTTCCTCTTCACTGTTTTTAGGCTACCTCCGTTCTTTATAGCATGCTCGATTCTCTCCATATTAAACTTCCTTATGTCGGCTACCTTGCGCTTATTTATTAACTTTGATAGCTCCGTTAGTTCTATTCTATCGGTAGTGTTAGATGCCTTCATGTTTTGGCGCTTCTTAATCAGATCTTTCGTCACGTGAGATAGCTTCCCGGTATCTTTTCGAACTGTCCTACCGCCTACTTCTACTGCGCACTCCGTAATTATTGATGTCAGGTTATCGTGCATTGAATGAACATCAAGATCATCTTCCTCAGTTAAAGCCGAGTATCTGTTCTGCAGTGCTATCCTAAACTCCTGTGCGTTCCCTCTTACGGCTAACTCGTTAATGGTCTTCTTCTTCGCTAGCTTCTTCCGTTCCCTCTTCAAGTCTAAGCTAATTCTAGACCTTACCATTCTATGGTCGCTGCAACGCACCCTTCCGAGGACGGCCACATCCTTAATGATGCCAGGTTTAGCGCATAGTATGAAGTCGATTTCATTTTTAATCTCACCATTGGGGCTCTTCCAGGTCCACTTCCTGTTTTCTCGTTTGCGGAAGAAGGTATTCATGATCCGTAAATTATTTCTATCCGCGAATTCGACTAATAACTCTCCCCTGCTATTTCTAGAGCCTATCCCATAGTCACCTACCGCGTGGTCGTCAGCCTGCTTCTTGCCCACCTTCGCATTGAAGTCGCCCATCAGTACAGTGTACTGCGATTTTACTCTATTCATTGCTGATTCTACGTCCTCATAGAAGCTTTCAACGGTCTGGTCATCATGGCTGGATGTGGGTGCGTAGGCCTGCACCACTTTCAGTTTGTACCTCCTATTCAGCCTAATTACTATAGCTGCTACCCTCTCGTTAATACTGTAGAAGTCCTCTACGTTGCCAGCTATATCCTTATTAATGAGGAAACCCACACCTAGTTCTCGTCTATCCTCTAACCCGCGATAGCACAGTATGTGTCCGTCCTTTAGTACTGTATACGCCTCACCTGTCCTCCTAACTTCGCTAAGCCCTATCACATCCCATTTAATTCCCGCTAGTTCCTCGAACAGCACTGCTAGGCTAGCCTCACTAGCTAAAGTTCTAGCGTTAAACGTTGCCAGGTTCAGATTCCAATGGCGGCCTGTCCGGAGCCAGAGATTCTTAGCACCCTCCGCTGCGTCACAGGTCTGACCGCCGCCGTGGTCAGTTGCTCTGCAGCCGCTGGGGACTGAGGGCCGAGGGTTAATTGGTTTGATCATCAATCGTGATTGGACTCAATTTGGATCGGAGATTGGACTCAATTGGGATTACTTGTGCGAGAGCAGGATTATTTTACAGTGGAAACCCCACGATAAAAAAAAAACACTTCTATGTAGCGACGCGCCTAGTCAAAACACTAGGCTGACGAGGACGAGCGCACAATCGCGCCGATATCGTGACAGATGGCAGCAGCATCCGCCAACATCTCCACAGCCACTCAGACGATGCTGCTACTCATACAGTAAAAGATAGAATGTGGGGACGTGCCCGGACCACACACCCTCTCTCACGGCCTGGCCAGTCAACATTGCCCTTAATGTGCACCACCTAAGCCTGTGACAAAGGCACCCGCCATCAGCACCAACCGTGTGAAGTACAACGCGGTACAAAATGTATGTCAGCAAGGGGTGCGTGTTGCAGTGCACCCAACTTTGGGGTGTAACTTGCAGGCCATGCAGGACGCATGCTGATGGCAGTTTTTTCGAAGTTTCGCTAGCCAGATCTCGAGACAGCCGCACTTCGTCACAAAGGCATTTTGAGAAAAGCAGTGACAAACATCCGACGCCTATTGTGCTACATGAAAAATTTTCAATGACCAATATTTCCAGATATGCAAGTTCGAGTTAACGAGGGTTTACTCACCATCTCTTCAGAAGCAAATAAACCTGTACCCTAGTGGCCATGCTATATTTTCACATAGGAGAAATGAAACCAGTGCCGACGACTTCTCCACACACACACAGCTCGTTACGTCCACGTTAAGTGCCACGCTCTACCGACCACCGCAAGCACCCAGACCAAAAGCCATTGTCACACAGCCTCAAGGCTCAAGGCAAAAGGAAACGAAAACAAATGTGTTAATAGCACTGAGTCAGCTTTACCTTCGCAGGCTGCATCGCTGCTTGGCGCTCAGCCCATGTGCGCTGAATGACCAGAGGTGGGTACCGCCCAATTGGTGGCTGCTGCCACACGGGATTTCAAAATCGTGCAAGGTTAGTGCATAAACCAGCGAGCCCAGGCAAAACCTACACCACCCAAGACACAAAACAGCGACCAAAGTGCGGAAAAGGCAAAGCAAGCATGCAACAGCTCAGCAAGATGCCCCAACGCAGTGTAAGGCACCAGAAGCATAAGCCAATATTCCTTATGAAACTCGAAGCAAAACTGGCTCTCAGAAACACGCAACGTAAACTTGGTGAAGAGCTAACCCGCATTTTTACATTTTTCGTTCAGCTGCAGCAGTAGGCAGCTCATACTCATGGCTACAGCTTATCTGGACTAGGCATAAATGTGGCCAAATCAGCTCAGTGAAACAGAAGGCAACTTGGAAGACCTCGCTGCCCATATAACAATTCCAGCTACCTCAAAGGTATGAGGTATGGATGCCATAGTAAGCTTATATCATGAGTTTCGGCCTCCGGTAACTCCACGTACAAACATTAAAACACAGTGGGACACCTAAATTCGGCAGGCACATATAGGTATATGCTAACAGGATAGGAGGGACTTCTCTGCTTATGAATCACCATCCAGACCCAATAGTCTGACCTGGTCATCATCTTCAAAAGTTCATCATCGGCCCTTGCGCTGGCAACAAGTTAACATGTGACAATCCCAATACGTGGGATGAACATAGGACACTGAAATCATCACTACTACACTGCCACAGCTTTAAAAGATCTATCAAGCAGCCTGGCATCTAAAATGCAGATTGCATAAGCATGACAGCATGTACATGTAAGACATGAAAAATTTACAGAAATAAATTTTAGTTTAATTCCACTGCATCTTCCTGCTTTTAAAGTGAACTTTAAAAGTTCTAAAATCTGATATGTGAGAGAGTTCCCTCTGCTCGGCACTTAATAAAACAAATCCATTCAAAAGAGGAAAAAAAAAACTGAACCCAAGCAGCTTAGCAAGGAAATGTTTGCCACCAACGAACACAGCATTAACCAGAACCCTTAATGAAGCTTGTTACAAGCAAAAGTTGCTATACAGCATGCATGTAAGAAACAAATATCAGCACGCACAATCACATACTGAGCAGGAAGACCCCAGCTATGCATTCGAGTACACTACAGAGAAATCTTATTCACATACACCAGCTGAATCAACACAACAGCACATTCACACCAAATGGAAGTAGACATAGTAACTATTATGAAAAATGATGCCCACAATTGCCTTGCTGCTTTCAGTCCATTTCACGAATAATGCAGTGTGATGGTTTGAGCTTTAAACGCAGCATTTACATTGTAGTAACGAGAAACACACAGAAGCTAAACAAACGCTGCTGGTTTAGTTATCGCAACTAATGGTAACACTTAGAACAAAACACTAACCACAGCCAACTTTTCAGGATCTCATGGTTTAAATTTTAACTTCATGCTCTGAAATCTCGATCAATATTCATTTCACACACAGTAGAGCACTCAAATCTTTTTCAGCACAGTATCTTATACCAAAATTTATAACAAAATCTTTCCGTATTATCTTCGAACTGCTTTCTACACCCCACCTCCAATTCCAAGGCCTTGTCATTAGCCCTTTACTGTCTAAAAGTCTAGTACATCTTATTATTTGTATTAAGTGCATGTCTATTAAGATTGTCTAAGCTAGATGCTATTAATTTCTCAAAGATAGATAATGTTTAATAAGCTTGGTCTAAGTGGCCTGGTACAGTAATTCCACGTTAAAATTATATTTAAATACACATGTTTCAGCAAAATGCAAGGCTTTCTTTCATACATGTAGAGTTTTGAAAAAGCAATACACATGCACCTTCAACGGCAGCACATTGCTCCATGTAATTTCCATATACTCCATGTAGTTCATATAACTGTCAAACAAGCCAACAAAAAAACAAGCACTGCAATTCTATCTCTTTTAGCCAGGCTTCAGAATCATGCAAGCACTGTAAACATGTGCAAAGCTAGAGCACATTTTTAAGTCTGAGAAAAGAAACATAAGAGCAAAAAAAGCTTACATTTTCGACTTCCACTTTTTCTGCTGTTTTCTTCAAAACATGAGAGAACTGATGATTTGTGCAGGGGTCAGCTTCTTTAGCTGGCCGCTTGGAGGTTTGCTTCACCTTCAAGTCAGCTAGTGTGAGAAGAAAACAAAAGAAAAATAGGCATGCAGTTCAATTTCTAAACATGGGATCCCCCACCCACCAAAAAGCTTGTGAAGATGATGTTTAAAGCAATAAGAACATGCGCTTACATATGCGGAAGGTGATAGAGCTTCGAGCCTTGCCTACACTGTTTTCAGCCACGGCGATGTACTCTGCTTCATCTTCGGACGTTGGGCTTTGCACCCTCAGACACCATTCGCCATAGCCCTTGTTCTCTGCCACACAAGAAAGAGCACGCAGCAACAACAGATTCATTTGCCAGTGACCTAGGCTCCAGTATTGTCAAGAACAAATTCACTGTGTTGACGACATATGCACAATGCAGACACCTGCATGCCTAACCATGAGTTGAGTCTATCAACTCTAGATCGGGGTGCGCATACGCATGCACCCAACCTTCCGAGGTTGCTCGGCACAGCTTGGTTAAAATTAGCCTGCTACATACATTCTAAAAACTACTGCAGCAAACAATACCCAGGTTAAATAGACTGAACAAACAAATAGAATAATGCTTGATTCACCGCACACACACCTGACTCACCATTGATTCACCATCAAAACACCAAAAAAATTTTGAACAAGCAAAAATTGGTTCAAGCCTGCACTTTTCAATGTGAAACTAAAGAAAGTAAATTCGCAATAAATCATATGCGATCAGAACTTATGTTGCAGAATGGCCCTAAACAAAACATCTTCAAAAACTAGTCATTGAATATAGTCAGCTCAGCTTTGATTTTATGTGGTTGTGGTCGATAGTATTACCAATCAACTTGTAATTCGGCTGGTTGCAAAAAAATTGTCTTTTTGATTCCAGACCATCCATCCGACTGATACGGCAGAGTGTGAGTTAGCATTAGTGTTTACCCCAGATGGAGGAGCCACTGCTCCAGATGGGTTCAGACAGTGCGAGCGGGTGGCATGACCCAGTTGATCATCACCATGCCACACCACAAGACACCGAGTACCCACTCTCTAGTCTCCCCTGCTCATCACCCGTCGCCTCCCATCCTCTCTTCCTCTTCCCTCTCCTACTTTCCCTTAAAACTGGAGAGGGGTGTCCCCTCTTTGCCACCTGCCAACCGAAGCTTCACATGGTTGGACAGATCTAAGGAGGAATTTTTCCGACATTGAGGTTCTAATGCTGATGCACTGAAACTGCAAGTGGTGGTCGAAATTATTCCGGAGCCCTCCACTACGGCACCTATCTCTTCCTTTCTTCTTTCACTCCCTCCTTTATCCCTTCCCTTAAGGCATATATGAGACAGATACTGCGCCATTTCCTTTCCCCCAAAAAACCAATTATTATTATTATTATTATTTTATTGCCTTATTTTTCCAAGCATTAATAAATGTTCTCAATCGTATGATCATACACGAGCCACAGATGAGAGAAATGATTTCCGGTGACCCAATAAAGCTTATAAATGTCCCATCAGTGTCAACCCAAAATGGCAACAGGAAAACACTACCATCAAAACAAGAACACAAAAGTATTAGCTGCTGCACAAAACATACACGCAGCACCTATTTACACTTCCACACAGCAGTCTGTGCACCATCAAAGTGATAACTGATCAGTGCACTAATAGTCTGCCTCAATTAAAAACTTCTTGTTCTACAGCTCCCATTTCAACTGTCTTCACGTTTCTTGCAGCACATAGAAACACATCAGCCTTCCAACATACAGCAAATGCATTGTGACCCCCAAACATTTTGTATATAGAAACACATTAGCCTCCCAGTATGCAGCAAACACCTTGAGCCACGCAACAGAGAACTGCAGATGAAATGCAGACCAAAAGTAGTCCGAAAGATTGAGAAGGAGTAATAGGAAAGACTGCAGACATACACTCAGCCCATGACGAGAAAAGCTAGTCAGCAGTCAGCAGCAGCCAGGAAGGAAGGAAAGAGGAAAGACATATGAAAGGACACGTCTGCATCCATAAAACAGACATCTGAAAAACAGCTTCCCTAGCTGCAGGAGCCAGAACAAACAAGTTAGAACAGCACTTCATATCGTAAAACATTAAGACATGCAGGTTAAGAAAACAGCCCAACTAAACTGAAGAATTCAAAGTTATAATTTTACCACATTATCAAATCGCACATTCATTATATTCCAAAACTGAATGTTCTGCACTGTCTACACCTGCTGTTTTATCAGCCAGTAAGCTACTAGCATTAATTAGCCTCGACTTTTGCTACTGACATCTATTAATGGGAGATACGTGTCTCAAAATAAAAATTTCTATTACTAGAGATATTGTAATGAAATTATGTGTACACATCTATTTATTTCTCCTGTTTTCCAAATATATAATTAGTTTCAGTATATCTCGTTACTTCCTATAATATGGGAAACTAACTGAGGACTAATTCAGTAACTTCTCACAGGTTGCTAAAACACTTTTTTTATTTCCAATTGAAGTGGAGTTGTAGCCAAAGACCTGCCATACAGAGCCGTGCTATGTATAATGTTCTTGAGGTACATCATCATGTAAAAATGTTCTATCATGTCGAGGCATCATAATTATGACATAATTAGGTGACATTATAGTTCACAGAATTTGATATGTTCGACTCTGCCATAAAAAACATAGCACAGCTCCATAGTTTGTTTTTTCTGAATTCAACGGTACAAGCTTAATTGAAATTAAACCATAAAAACATGACGAAAACTTCTGTAAGGCTAGCCATGGTGGCAAAAAAAACTAAGGCAAAACGCACGAATGGTGAGGCTCAACTCTATATAGTATGGCTGACAACAAAACTTTGCGGGATGCAGATATGAGGAACAAAATGTATTTTAGCACAATTATGTAAGCCAGTTGCCTGAAATTCCTGCAAGTATGAGAGGACATACATGCTCCATCTAGTGGTAGACGACTGCACCACCAGGCAGTGCCACAGTGATCAAATGGAAACCAAAGGCATTCTGGAAGTGTGCCATACAAGTCCCTGCACCCTGATCTCTGCGCCCTGCTCATAAGTTGAAATACTAATGAAAGAGCTGGAAGTCAACAGAAGCTTTCCCATCAAAAATCAAATCAACAACGCTATGATAATAATAACAATCCAGGACAAAATGCACTCTTTTAATTAAATGCAGAAGGCAGAACAGGTGCCAAGTCCACACACTCACCTACACAGAACCTGTCCTCTTCGCTGTCAGGAAGGGGCAGGTCATCACGCAAGAACCAAACTCGTGGCTCGGGGTAGCCGCTTACAGTGCAAGAAATCTGCACCCAGGGATCTCCGGTCAGCTCCACTACGTGCGGAGCTACCGTGAAGTCGGGTGCATTTGTGGCACGGCTCGTGGCTACAGCAAAAGACGACGACATACTTTGTGAAGGGCAAATAACACATCATATTAAAGAAAACAGCACTCCTTTACGATACTAGATGCTAGCCATAAATTGAATTCAATTTTAGTGTTACCAAGTTAGTGCAGTGGTTATTGCCTGGCTGTTTCCCTCATCAAGCAAAATTAACCATTAACGAGAACACAGTAGTTGATGTCCCAACAGTAGCTCGCTTTAGCGAACAAGAATGTGAGCCATTTTGGAACTAAGCCACATGTCATAATAAAGACACCCACCTCTAACTGCCAGGGTAAAATCACACCAGACCTCGTCCTTGTCGGTGTAGGCAACAGCAGAGTAGCTGCCTTCGTCACTCTTGCTCGCATCGTAAAGCTCGAGTATGTACTCCTTCCCACGAATTTTCGTAATACGGCAGTGGTCATTTGGCACCAGTTGCTCTCTGCCACGAAACCAGGCCACACCTGCAGAAAGCATTTAGCAGCAGTTTGAAACATTGCACTGTGCCACCAATGACAATGAATTCTGCACTAAATTTTAAAGAAGAAAGGCAGAAGCCATGCACTTGCCTAGCAGCTTGGGTGTTGACACTTCACAAACAAACTTGGCAATCTTCCCTGAGTGCAAACTTGTCTTGGCTTCTGGCTGCAGACTGAAGCGCAGAGAGGGATCCTTGCACTGCTTTCTTGCACCAGGTTCAGCATAGGCAGGGACTCGCAACTGCTTCAAAATTATCTTGGCAGCAGAAATGTGGTCTTTTTTGTCTTTCTTGGGAGTTGATGTTAATGGCCTGGCAGAAATCTTGGGGCTCTGTGTCTGCAGCGAAGCTCTGAGCTGTGGCTTTGGCTTTGGCAAACTCCTGTCATCCGACTGATCCTCAGCCAAGGACCTGTACTTCCAGTTGGTCTAAATTGGAAATAGGAATGCAGAAGACATCAAGTGCAGAAGAATCAGTGAATTCCTCAGCAGACATAAAAGAGGAGACTAAAAATGTAATTATAAAAATGAACTGTCCCTTTGATATGAAAGCTGTTACGAAAGAAATAATTTATTCTAGCTATTACCGGAAAATCTGCAGATTTTGTTGGAGCAGCCCGAGGTTTGGCATTGCTAGTCAAAGCAGCTGTTTTGGCAGGTTCCTTTTCAAAGACGTCAGATGCAGCTGTTGCGGTCGAGTCCTCTTCAGAGTCTGATGCACTGGACAACTCCAGAGAACCAACAGAGAGTTTTTCCGACATTTCAGATAGCTCATCAAGGTCCCTGAAAAAAAAAAAAAAAGAATGGTATCCTTTTTAAAGCCAAATTATGGACAATCTAAAAACCCATGCATTACCCTAAGAAAGCGCCATCAGTGAAGAAAAAGGAAAGCACAAGCAAGGACGAAGGCATAGTAGCTGGACTACACCCACAAGTACACAGTATGTACTGTCCATGCACACTGTTTACTCAACTTGCCATGAAAAATCATGCGAGCTATATATCCCAGTGCTCAAGCACACAAGGTGGAAGCACTAGCACATTTTTATATAGAACCTTTGTCAGTTGTGTGCATCGGGTTATGAGCAATGGCAGAACTCCTCCTGGACCTCTTTCGATTCAAATCTTTCGATTCGATTCTTTCGATGTCGATTGAAGTGAGCACCATGTTTGGAAGCCTGAAGTAAAGTGATGCTGCGCAACTTGTGTGCCTTCCTCTACGTTTTCCCGATCTTGAAACCCTGGGCTCCACCGCCAAACTGACTCTAAGAGTAGTGGCTTCTGGGACAAGTAATGGACGACATGAAAGGTAAATGCACCACCCAACACTCTTTGCATACTTGGCTGCACAAGGAGGCCAGCCACCTCACAGACTCAGGCGCGAGCACCCCCACCAAACTGAAAGTCCTCCATGATTGACTCAAGAATTGCAAAAACAGCTTGCACTTGCTTAATCAAGAACTTCAGATTTCTTTCCAAACAAGGATGCTGCTAAAGACTGTTTCAGAGGTAGCTTTCAAGGACAGTACCAAATAAGTGACCTTGGTGCTGCGGCCCCACCACATTGAATCACTTTAGGCGCCCACTTCTACCGCCTGAGTGTGAAACGTTTCTACCGTGCAGCTTCCTCCAGCAGCTAGGCCCAACAAGCTTAAGATCACTGGACATTACGGATGTCATGGACACGCTGGTTTCCAGTTGCTGAAGTTAGACCTTGTGCGCATTAAGAATGCGTCCCACTGGCAAACCTTTTGGAACATGTACCGCACACCAACCACAATGACAGCAAGCTGAGCAACATCGGCCATTTCATAATTTTAAGACTGCTCAGTGAACAGGTGACAAAGGTGATCACAAGGACGCCATCGATATTTTGAAGACCTGTTTCAGCACCGAGGAGTGCATCAATAAGCGCTACCTGGCCAGCCTTCTGACAGTGACATCGGTCAGGCCGCCTGGTGGCGCAGCTGCTTTATGAAGTCTACACGATTATGGCCATGCCAACATCACAGGACTAAGAGCTCGGGTTCCACAACTTTTGTATGCCGTCATGTATGGCACGATTCTCACTAAGGTAATACCGAGTGATATTATCGTCGAATATAAAAGAGACAGAGCTTCCAGCCAAATGCCGTCAAACACCAAGCGACAAAAGCAGAGCTCAAAAGGCTGTTGGGAAGTGGAAGCATGTAAGGAAAGCGGGCTCTTTGCTGGCAATGGATAGAGCGGTCAACAGGACGGAAACTTCTCGTACGCCGTGAACACGCCGAGTGGTAAAGATGAGGCACACAGCTCACGTTTAAGCTCACTACTTTCAACATCCATTCTGAGCAGCAGTGGGGCCAAGCAAGGCAGTGAGAGTTTTTTTCTCAGTCAAGCATGCACACGACAGAATGCTGCATGTTCGACATCAGCCTGAAAGAGAAAGTCACCAAGCTAGGCCCAGCCAATGTTTCAAATGCAGAGCTAAAGGTTATAGATCGAAAGACTGCCACAGTAACATGCACCGTTTGCAATGTGAAAGCAGGCATAAACTCTATCTGCAAGCAGGCCTAACACTCCAGTCAAAGCTGCATCAATAAGAGAAACGAAAGCATGTACGCTGCAACTAATGAGGTATCCACAAGTCAAATGGACCCGCAAGTGCTGCTGCGAATTTGAGCATGGTTGCCAACCAATAACCAGTCATCTACTTCAGGGGCACCTTTGACAACAGTCACAGGATCTTCATAGGAGAAGACGTGTCCATGAAGCCTGTATACTTTGCAACTAGGCCTGTGCGAATATTCGATCGAATAGTATAGTAGTATTCGATACTTGATTAGAACTGAATATTTTGTATTCGCAATTTCGAAGTATTCGCCCCGAGCGAATAATTTTTCTGTAACTCTTGCTTCGTACTCCGAGATGATCGCCATGGGGCATGTGTGCAACCAAAGCCCCGACTCCGTGCCACATGCTTGCACTCCTGCGCGCAAGCCAGAGCCAGTCTGCGCATCCTCGCGGCAACAGATGCGAGCAGGCAGAAGTTGGCTGCCCAGATCTGAACCTGCCAGCTGTCTGCGGCTGCACTACCCACATAAAATTTCTGTTTACCATCCAATCTGCCATCCAATTTCAGTCATTTTATTTCAGTCATCAAATACCGGTCTTCACTCAGTTTGTCTTGTATTTCCACCCTGAAGCTTTCACTGCTTTCACCTTAAGCAGCTACATTTATTGCAATAAGGAGGATTGGCACTAGCTAATAACGCGCTCAAAATCACTGTGGCCCTCAAAGCTAGCTTGCAATGACAGGTGACTTTTAAATGTTCTGATTTAAAAGCACCTTTAGGCATTTACCACGTCAGGTGCCTTCTGGGAGCCTGCAGGCACTTTAGGTTATGCACACACCAATGGCAAGTTCCTGTTAAAGCATATTCTTGCTTCCTAGCTGTACTTGGCCCAGAGGAACTAGCACTGCTTGTTACCTGCTTCCCAGTCGCACCCGGCCGCTGCAATCATCCGCTGGGTTGGGAATGACCATGTTGATGGGGTCGTAGTAGGCAGCGTACCGGCCACCTCGGAAGGCGCCCAGCGCAGCACTGCGCTTGCGTTGCCGAAACAGCCAGTTGTCCTCCCAGTCCTGCACACATGTTGTCCACACACGGACAGGTGCGTTTTCATCACTGCCCTCAGCCCCCCTCCCATGCCCATCAATGTCATCCCTTTCCTCTTCGTCCTCAGAGTCCAGAGCATATGGCATCACAATGTCCACACCCATCTCAGGAAATGGAACCTGTGTTACCAAAGATAGAAAAAAATACATAGAACCAGAATTAAGGGACCGAAAGGAGCAGCTCATCTGCCTGCCACAGCTCCATGCACAGCAATTTTTGAACACACTTGACTTTCAGATGAAACATGCGAAAAGAAAAGCCAGCAGACAAGGTTTTGCCCTAGTCATATTTACTTGGTATGTGGTACCTTTGCCTTATTTTCAAACGGTGAGTCTCTATTATGTCTACGAATTTTTAGACTCTTTGTGATGATTACCTGTAATCGTGTGAAAAGAGTAGGTATTTTAGCCGAACACGTGAATTTCGATTCCGCATCCAACTTTGCTCAAGGCGACCATATAGTAGAATACAACTTAAAAAGAAAATCGAGGAGACACTTAAAACTTTGTCTTAAAGGTATGACGCGATAGCGTAATAGGCTAATTCCCATATATGCAGAAGGCCATTATCTACATTCATAGATGCCTGGGAGTCCCTCCCTCCTGGTGCTGTGGTGCACCGGTTTTAAACGATGCGCCACTGCCCTGCACATCGCTTAACCATCGCACCTGCAAATCGATGGCAGGTGTTTCCAGTGGTAGGCCTTGTGCTACCCAGGTTGCTCAGGAGGAGCAATCAATTGTTAATTTAACTACTAACTGCTATGGTGGGCCATTTGCTCACTATCCCGTGGGCACATGGTGATGACACCACAAGGTCACGTGACCTAAGTGGCCCTCTGGGGACCACCTGCCAGAGCCATGCCTGTGATTTTTCAATCGCAACGCTGACGCCAACAACACAGACACCGGATTTTCTGCATAAAAAATCCTTTAACACTTTTGCGTTAAAGCAGCAGGTGGTAACGCTGAGCCACTGCTAGCCAATCACAACATTAAACAAAATCAGCTTTTTATTGTTTGACTTTATTAAACAGCCAGGTGCCAAAACTTTAGACCTTGTAATTTTTTTTCTTATCATTACCTTCTTGTTTACGTTACAATGAAAGTTTTAACAACGGACTACTTTTTTTGTCGTGGAAGAATCCTGTGCGGAGGTCCTGAATGTGGGTGGAGCTTCACCGCAGACTTAAGTTGTATAAGACTATTGAAGCCAGGGTGCTATAAAACAGCAATCATCATCATCTTTGTACAAATCATAGCACCTTCTCCAGAAAAGCTGATGTACAAGCTGCTGTACTCTTGTATTAAGACACACATCTTTGTGGAGTCAGCAGGGCCTCAGTTGCAACAATTGTTAGGTTTTCACCAACAGCCCTATGCGTCAGCACTTGGTTAATGCAGTCGACTCTTAATACCGTATTTACTCGCATATAACCCGCATCAAAATTTGAAGAAATGCGTTTAAAAAGTGGGGGTGCAGGTTATCTGCAAATTTTTCCTTTGGGGAGGGGGGGTCGTGCAGTTCGCCATCCCGATCATCATCGACGCTTGTCAAGCCGATGAGGGGCCAACAAAAGGCATAGCTAAATCCCCATTCATAGCATGTTTATTCTTCCTAACGCTATTGGCCCCGTTTTCTTCAGCCAGCATCGTTGAGCCTAGTGCCTTGCTGGCACGCTAGTCGATGCTCGTACTGGATTCCTTCCGAGGCCACTGCACTGATGCGGTGAAGGCTCACCTCGCCGAGACTGGCACCACCCTCGTTATAATACCTGGTGGCATGACGTCCATGCTACAGCCACTCGACAGGTGCCTGAACAAGCCGTTCAAGGCACACGTGAAGCGGCTTTATGCCCAGTGGATGAACAATAGACTTTACGCCCTCACACCGACGGGACACGTGCGAAGGCCCGATATTCCATTACTGTGCCAGTGAATTGTGGATGCGTGAAAAGCGATACCGGCTAACTTGGTGCGTAAAAGCTTTAAAAAGCATGCCATCAGCTTGGACGGTTCCGAGGATGACTACATCTTTGAGAGTGGCGATGAAGCCACGGATGGCAGCAGTGAGAGCGGTGACGATTGAGAATCGGATAACCAATGACATGGTGGTGGTGGTTTGAATAAATGTTCTGAAAATGAAATGATCACTGAGTGTGCAGTTGTATCTTTCTAGCGCTCATTTTTTTTTTTTCCATGTAAACATGCGAATTATATGCGAAGGTTTTTTTTTTTTTTTCATGGAGTTTAAATTTAGGGGTGCGGGTTATATGCAGGGGCGGGTTAAACTCGAGTAAATAAGGCAACTAGAATTCAACGGGGACCAAAATTTTGTTCAAATTATGCAGATTTCGAGTTAACAGGAGTTTTTTTTAATACACTTGATGCTAACTGGACTAAAGCATCAGTTCAAATAAACCACAAGTTCAATTAAAACAAAGTCTGCAGTAATACTCTTCAGACCTCACAGGCAAAGCATCCACGCATTAGCAATTTCCAAATGCTTTCAAAATGTCGAATCGTCAACTTCAGATTGCAAACTGTAAGAAAAAGAAAGAAAGAACGAAGTTCACAAAACAGAGGCACCAACCCTGTGCTCTCGAGACAAGTCCAGGGTGAAAGGGACTTGCATGCCTGCACCATTGGCACACTCCTCAGGATCGGAAAGAGCTCGGTTCCTCTCATCATCAGATTCTGTGTAGGCCTCTGTAATCTCCTCCTCAATTTTCTCTTCAATCTGCGGATAAAAAAATGAACCCACATCGTCCACAAAAAACTGTCTACCAAAGCAAAGACAAGCAAAGGTTGGTGCCGTTGCTGCCACTTTTTTTTCAACAAAGTAACTGATGTAGAGGCTCGGAGGATATGGCATTGTGCTGCGGAGCTGAAGCTGGTAGGCTCAACTCCCGAAGAAACAAAAAATGCTTTTGCACTGAGGTTTTAATGCATACTACAGAACCAAGTGGTTGAAATTGACCTGAATCCCTCTGCTAAAGCAAGCCTTACAGCATAGTGTATACCACAGCCACACGACAATCAATCAATTTATTTGCCAACAGTAAATTCCTTTCTTACTTTAGATTTTCTTAGATTTGTGCCTCTCCAATAGTGTCACCACCTCATGTAACTTTTCTTAATCGTCTGTTCTGCATTCTCAGAGCACTTTTTTGGAAACACATTTTTCCATCTTCAAGTCACCTTTTCGATAGTCTTGTGTGAAACCATGGTCCTACACAGAGTAAGGCTAAAATGAGAAATCTTATTTCGCATTTAATGTGTGTGTTGTCTAACCACACCAAACGATAGGAGATCTCGGGGCGCCTTAACTTTAACATATCTCTCAAAGTTTTTAGCAGTATCAAATCCACACACAGTGAGCCCCACTGATTTGTTAGCCCTTTTCTTCTGGAGCCCCTAAAAACACTTCAGGTATCGAGAAGCCTTGTATTTCAAGAAAAGGGTCCAGATTTATAGGTTACTAATGCATAATCTGAAGCAGCCAAATTTTTCTATGCAAGTAAAGGTTCTTAAGAAATGCTGAAACTACCACTTTTCTGTCGGAGAGGCTTGCAGTCATCAATTCAACCCTGGTAATCTTGCAGATTAAACAGCCAAATTTCTCTCAAGGATATCAGTTGCCATTGGTGTATTACTGGGAAGATCACATTTCCGCAACATGCAACAAGTGGGATAAAAATACCAAGATATTGTATATTTGAAGGCTGAAGTTTTAACACCATTAGAACTTAGTAATGAGTTAGAAGTTCATTACAGTTTAAAACAAGCTCAAACATAAATTAAAAACAATTACTGTTATGCAGCTGCAAGGTCATAAAGTAATCTTTGTACCTGCTTGACTGAACTGTGCTCACAGTAAACATACCATCCACAGTTTGATATAATAGCATCACTGACACAAACTAAAATTTACTCAGCAAAAACATAGCAATAATAATAATGTCTCGGTATTCCGTTTAGCACCACACAACAATTACAGTCGAGCGCACTTATAATGGCCACAGTTATAATGAACGCTCACTTATTACAAACGAGGGTGGCACTACCGTCAAAATATGCATTAGGGCAATGGAACAGAGTCTCAGGTACAGCGAACAACCATGGCGCCGTGACTCGGTTCAAACGAACAAAGGGGCGCCGCAAATTTGGCCCCGCACCCGAAAAACCCGCACATCCGGTAAACGCGGACTTTACTTTGAAGAGCGCCTCCGAGCCCGTGACACCTGCCCTCTCGGGAAGAATGTGGGGACCTGAATGCCATAAGAAAGGCGAGACATTAATGGCAAAGCGGCCCAGTTTTACAATAAGTTCCGTCAAAAACGAAGGGCAACACCTGTGCTAGTGGAAGGCTGAAAGCTTTTGTGTTAACTTGCTTGTGTGCATGAGGATGAATGGCTGCAACTGGCAGCTGTCCTTTGTCATCGGAAACTAACAGGGGTGACAATGCTCTTTTCAGCATCGAATGAAAAGCGCAAGATTCAGCGGCAGGACACGGGTGTCGTTCAGGAACTCAAGATCTCAAGCTATCCTAGCATTGGCGCTACAATACAGCACATGCTGATAGCAATTGGCATATTAGGTGGAGACATTCCAGTTTGGATATTTTTATTCACTGCCATGGGAATGCTTAATGCCGTGCACATGGCACTGACAGCGGAGTGCATCAGAAATTGCTTCCGTAAAGCATGGTTCATTGGCCAAGAAACAACTGAGGACGCCGCTGAACACCCACGTGATTCGACACATGTGCTTTGGTAACTATGCGTTGTTGATGCACAGATGGCCAGATATGATTGTGCCTGGGATGACTTATTCACGCGCAAATCATGACACTGGCATTGGAAAGTGATACAGTGACGAAGCCATTGTACGTGAAGTATGAGCACTCCCAGACTGTCAAGAATCTGACGAGGAGGAGGCCAGCCTGCCACCAGTTGCAGTGAACGCTTTAACCGTGATTAGTCGAATCGTGCTCTTAAAGCAGCTTGTTGCTTGACCTCGGCAAGAAACACACGTATGACCGCTCTGCAGAGCTAGGAAAGCGCCATGATATGATCTGCTTCGAAGGAGCAGATTAGCATAACGACCTTTGCTAAGAAACAAATGCCATTTTCGTCAGATTTCGCATTTCTGGCGACAAAATGAAAAGTCCAGTCACTATGAACCTCAGATGCAATGAACGTAATCCGTGCGACCGTAAAGTTCATAATTAAGTAGGTGCAACTGTAGTACCTTTACACATCACAGCAGCTTGAATTAACAGCAGGAATACAAGAAGCAGGCACAATCGGGCAGATGAAACTCACAATGTATTTGAATGGGTCCTCTTTAACACGTGACCAAAAGAATTCGTCAGACTCTGTTTCTTCAGTGAACTCCTCCTCTTCTTGACCTGAATCCGACAATGGAATGTCCGACTGGCAGCCAACATCAATATGCTCTGCAAGTGAAGCATGTAAATATAAAGGAAGTCAGTTCAGTAACACTAGAGTAACAACATTGCCGTTGTTGGTACTATGTGCTCTTGTGGACAAGCACAACTCTAGTATGGTACAATATTAGCAGCAGCAGCAGCCTCATATTCACACCAATGAGGCAAAAGACACAAACAAATTTGTTTTATGCACAGATATACAGCCTACTACTAAGACTTCTCTCTACTTGAGTGAGGAGGTTGATGATCATGCATATACTTCGTTTCACACTTAGCGTGCACTGTTACGGAGGCTACGCAAGTAGTGTGCCCACAAAGCATATCACTCCGCCATGTATCATTTGTACTTTGCGAAGCCTTGGTGAGGATCTTGACAAAAACATAAAAGGGCTTAAGACGACATGCATGGCATTGCAAATCACGGAAAAGGCAAGCAGGCTATCAGTTCCTTCTCGTTATCACTTTTACTTGTAGTGCACTACTTTTTTGGCGTGGATGTAGTCAGTGCCATTAGGCGTGCCAGCCGTGTCCTGGAAGAGTAAAAATGACATGTAAGCCACATGTCATTCTTACTCCTCTAAGTCTCGAAGATGGGCTGGACGGAAATGTGATAAGAAGTTAAACAAGTGCCGGACATTTCCAGTCGTGGTATTTGAGCTATGTTAGAATGATAGATTTTTGTCCGTATAAAATACACATGACGAACTACTTTTCAGGCACAGACATAGGCACAGTGAAGAGATTCACTAGCTTTTTTCAGTGCTGCACACTAGGTACGAAACGAAGTATGGTCACTCTTGGTTTTTCCATAATAAAAGTAAAGTAAAGAGGCACATCTGATGGTGACCAACTTCCGAAGTCCACTCAGGCTGCCCATAAACAAGGATCCGCTGCCTATCTAGGATAGCTCCCCACCTTTCTTAGCTGTCCTGATGATGTCAGGCTCACAGGCATTCTTCAGGTCGCCAGGCGTGGTACTAGTTGGGTACTTGCGCTGAGCTATTTCAATGGCCTGTGAGAATATGAGAAGATTGCAAAACACAAATGCCTGGTCATACAGCACAGAGCGGTGTGGCACAGATTGTATTATATCGTGCGGTATGCACGGCAACACACCTTGTTGATGATAGCAACAACAAGAAGCTCCTCGTAGGTCTCGCAAACAATGTCGTCGCCATCCTCGCTGCCAGAAGCATCAGAGCAAGCAGATGCATTTTTCTTTTTTGGCTTGCATCCCTCCTTGAGCAACAAAGAAATGTTGCCAAAGTTAAGAAACTTGAACAGAAACTTAAAATTTGCAACAATAAAATTGCTTGCAATAACTTCAAAAATATCTCAGCAGAGTAGTTTAATTATACTAGTTTATGTTCTGGTTCCCAACAATGTGTTGTCTGTGAATACTGCTGGCACCACTTTTCATTCAGTGCTTGTATGAATAAATACAACCTCCTGCAAAGCCACTCCCTCAATGTGTACCACAGTGAATTCTTTTGAGACAGTTTGACCCATTCTCTGTATTCTCAAGGCTCTCAGCTCATAGAAGGGAAGCTAATGCCAAGTACAAGCTCTTTTGGAGAATGCAGCCCATTTTTCTCTGGAACTGTAACGCTAAATACATTGATTTTCAAGGCTGACCCCCACCATACTATACACAGCGTGTTAGAGTAAAAACCAACAAAAAAGGCTGACTGCACGCTTATTAAAAAGAAAAAGTACAGCGGTGCCCTTGTTTTAAGTGTATATACACCACTGCGCATCTCATGTCACAGTGTGTAGCTCCCGAGTGTCAAACCTCACAATTAATATCCATTAATTCATTTTTCCCTCTTTCCATTTCTGGCATGTGCACCACTAAGAACTGGCAACTGCAATATCCAAGAAGGCACTTAGTTCAGCAACGCTCATTCCTTTCCTATCAGATAGTTCCCACACCCATGTCAAATGCATGCAGTCTATTAGCTTGCTGCAGGCTGGAACTTATAAGCTTACGTTTGTTAGCTAATGCCTTTGTACAGGTGTTAGAAAATTGGTCACTAGAGAAAACATTTTATAAAAATTGCAAATTATGGAGTTTAATGTCTCGAAGTAACACATGGACTATGAGTGACGCTATTGTAGAGGGCTCCTAATTAATCTGGACCACCTGGGTTTCTTTAAAGTGCACTCGCATCCCCCAGCCTACGACCACCTTTTTGCATTTTGCCTGCATCAAAACGAGACTGAACCCATGTCCTATGGCTCAGTAGCCAAGCACCCTAACCGCCAAGCCACAGCAGCGGGTAGGAAAACAATGTTTTTAATGGTTCAAAATATGAAGCCTGTCTAAGCTAAAGGAACAACTACATACATCCCAAGCACTTAACTGCTGTTTCAGCATAAGCTGAGCCACACACAACATTGCAGAGGGCTGTAACACAGTGCAACTTGATCTTTCCTCTTTCGTCATGGCAGGCTCAGGTTTTGCTCTCCAAAATTCTTAACAACCAAGCACTGGTAAAACTCACACCCTCTTCCTCTTGAGCCCAACAGTCACACAGCACTATCCAGACAGACTGCAATCAAAAGCACTGGCATGCAGCACAAATTACACCCCAAAAAATTTACAAATCACTGGTACCAACTAAACAAAGGGACATCCTTCCACTGTCGAACTCCTGCACCAATGGGACCAAATTAAGAAATGCCCACCAAAGATGCCACAGACGCAACGAAGACTTGCAACGAAGCTTTGCATAGCTGTGCTCCAGCTATGCAAAGAACTGCAGCATGGAAGCTGCTGAAACACATGAAAATATGCGCTGCTGCAATTCTCAGGTGCTGCTAGCTTCACACAAGATCCCAAAACATCATCATCATCATCATCATCAGCCTGACTATGGCCACTGCAGGGCAAAGGCCTCTCCCATGTCTCTCCAATTCACCCTGTCCTTTGCCAGCTGCAGCCACCATATCCCTGCAAACTTCTTAATCTCATCTGCCCACCTAACTTTCTGCCACCCCCTGCTACACTTCCCTTCTCTTGGAATCCACTCCGTTACAAAAAATGACAAATGCTCTGCTGCGGTGTGCTGGGCTGACTTTCTGCATTTAAACTGCTCCTTAAGACAGCTTGCAAGTATCCACACAAGATCTGAGAAAAAAACACCATGCCAACCTGCAAGAAGGGCAGAGACTCTGCATCCTTGTTGAGGTTGAATATCAGCTCCTTTAGCCTGGCATGTGTGCTGGTTGGTGTCAAGTCTCCTTCACATTGCTTGCCTGTAGTCAGATGAAAAGGTCAAGTCACTGAACCTACTTCTGTGCACATGCACAAAAAAGAAAGTGCAGCTCCAACTAATATTTCTTCACTGCTGCCAGCCAGAAACATCTCAAGGTAGAAAAACATTGCATGGTCAAACAGTCAAATACATCCCATGTCCACAATGCCTTTTGTCTTTTGTGCCCTATGTCTTTTGTGCCTGATGCTCTAAACAGCAAAATAAAAAAACGAATGAAATGGCCAAGTACTGAACAACATCTTAGTGACACTGTAAAATGAGTGCCCACGAAATGCTCCCATAAAAAGAAAAACAAAAGGAAAATTATAAGTAGGGCATATGGCAAAACCATTTTCAATATCTCGCTGTACAGACAGAGCAATGAAGTAATAACTCTGAAAGAAAACGTTTAACAAGCTTAAAAAGGCTTCGCAACCATAGACAAGAAAATTTGCATCCATAGCCGACAGGAGACAACCGAAAGTATCACAAAATCTCGACAAAAAGAAAAAAAGCCACGGAAATCAAGCATGACAGTTCAAGAAGCCCAGCTAAAAAGTAACACCGCAAGGTTTTCAATAAACAATGTTGGTAGCTATTATTGGGCACAAGGAGCGCATATGAACCAGCAGGCATTTCTCTTGGTGCAGATCCACAGCTTAATTTCCACAACAAAACTCATCGCAAAGCAATTTTAGATGGCCAGCAGCAATGCCTGGCATGTTGTTTTTACAAAGCCAGAAGAAAACAAAACAAAGTCTAGCAGCAAAAGTGCAGACTCACCTTGCAAGGCAATGAGCAAGGCACGTGTAAACTGAGAAACTCCTTCCAAGAGCTTCTCTTGGTGGTCGTTGAAAGCTTTTTCATCTAAAGAAGCAGAGAGACACAAAATGACATGAAATAAAGAAAAAGAGCAAAGTAAGCTGGAAAAGGTGAATACCTTATAGCTAAATGCCTCTGTCAACAACAAAAAAAAGCTCAAAAACTTTGCAATACTACACAGATTAAAGAGGACAGAGAAATAAATGTTTTTATGATTGTCTTAACTTCCTACTCAGTGATTCAGTGCCTGTACATTCACAACTTAATGAACTCTTTCAGCAATAATACATTGACAAGGCGTGCAAATGCCTTGAGATTTAAAGATAAAGGACAAACAATAAAGTCATACAACGACTGAATATTTGTTTACTACTCTGATCAAAAGCACACTCCAGCAACATAACTAGGCGCTATGATATTTCTTGGGTGCTCACAGAGGCTCAATAAGCTGAACATCACCGCAATTCATCTATAGCTTAGCATTTGCTGATGCTCCTTCCATGAGCATGTATGCATGAAAATGCACAATGCGAGAGCAAGATAGACTGTAGAAAGGAGCTACTAAACATAGCAGGAGTAATAATGAACAGCATTTACTATCAGCCAGCAGTACAACATTGCTGGCAATGGCAGTTGCATGTTATTCACCAACCTGGCAAACTGCACGTCAACAGGGAACAGCTCAAAAACTGGATGAAACTCTTTTTGCGAGAAACTAACACTTTTTTTAATTTTCTAGAGGTACATAGAAATATGAATCTTATCAGAGCAGTCAGCTGAAGCAAAAAAACACAAGAGATGTGTAAAACATTCATTACATCACTTAATATGACTTCACTGAAAGCAAACTAAGTACTATACAAGGCATTCAGACTTACAAGATGCCAAAGAAGCAACTACATATTTTCCAGCTTTTCTTTCACAGTCTTCATTACACATGATATATACCCTGTGATCTCCAACATCTACAAGTTAAGTTACTTCTGTTACAAACCACACAGAAATATGGAACAGTTGCGACTCTCAGGACAGAAAGCAAAAGCTCGAGAAAACAAAAACTTACATAGAGGGTGCCTGTATACATGATTCACAGATGCAGAGTCTAATGATTCCCCCAAGAGACTCTCAACGACAGATTCCACATGCTGTTGAACATCTGATTCTTCTTGCTCTGTTGCTCCCAGGTCGGATTCCTTGTCTGTAGAGATAAGAAAAGAGCCAGAGATTATGCTATAGTTTTGCAAGGGCGACGAAGGTTACCAGCTTTGTAATACAGGCGACGACCAAAAATTCGGACACCTGATTTTTCGGACATGCTTGATTATTCGGACTTTTTCGCGGCACCACGACGTGGCCCATAGAGCCACTGTATAAGAGCGACTGAAATTTGGATGCACCGCAACTGACTGCGCGATTTTTCAGACCTTGTTTGCACTCGCCGTCAGTACCCAAGCCGCCACATAATGCGTACAGTGGGACCTCATTAATTGAAACTGCAGGAGAGGTCGAGAACTTGATCAAAGAAAACGAAATTCAAGCTTAAAGGGAGCCTCTTAACTTGCAACGCTGAAATTCTGCGTGAGTCGGCACATTGCGCCCGCATGGTTTCGAACTCGTACTGTTGTTGAATGTGTTCCACCGCACGAACTTGAACAGTAGTCAGAGTTCGCAGATCTATGCCGAGTCTTTTGTCCTGAATAGGGAAAGAGGCAGCAGTGAAGCGTATGGGAGGCGTATGGCTTCATGGAGACGGCGAGCGCAAGAGGAAATGGTGGTGCATTTCAAAGTGAGGTCAGCGTACTCGCGGCAAAACGCACCAAACTCTGACTTTTCTATCACAAAACCATAAACAACTGGCGTTTCGATGACAGGCAAGATGCCTCTCATTATACACAAGCCACCGCAGAGCAATATCGCCGGATACGATGACGATTTTGGCTCTAGTTGCTAGGCCTAAAGACGAAGGCCAACGCCGATGGAGCACTTGCTTCGGCTGTTTCTGGGTTCTTATTGTTTCGCCATCTTCGCGTTCTTGTTCTGGGCCCATCGTAATGCGGGCGCAGCGCAGTTCCCGCAGTGGCATGTTCGCTTTCCCGTTTAGACTTTGTCCCAACCTGTGGGTTCATCGGCGACATGCCGAGGGCAGCACAGCCAGGCCGAGCTCGTGAAAGCAGTTGCCGGCCGTCGTCTATGCACATGTCGCGTGGCAAAATTTAGTCATGAGGAGCTTTGCAATGTGTGCAATACATATGACCACTTCCTCTGGCATACTGATAATAAGTCGTGGTCTTTCCGGTGAAATTTGATTTTCCGGACTGCCTGATTTTTCGGTCGTTTTCACGGTACCAAGAGAGTCCGAAAAATCGTACGTTGGCCGTAAAGACACGATACACATAAAGCAATAATTGGGTAAGGCCAAAAGAAGGTTATCAGCTTTGACTTGAACAAGTATCAACTTTTATTTAAATGCCAAGGTGGCCACGATTTGTAATGTTTCAGTTACGTAGCATTTACGACAAAAACTGGAGGTTTGAATTAAGTTTCAATGTATATCTTGATCAAGCAAACCTGAAACCTTTCTATATTGTAAAGACTACACAATCTAGGAAAAGCACTGCTACTGAATGAGCACAGCTGCACAGCACGTGTAAAAGAGGACACTAACAAAAATTTCAAAAGGCACTTAAGCCCCGTTTGGCAGAAACGATCACAAACAGAACCTTTAGAGAGCTGCCTTCAACATAAACTGGCAGAGCAAGAATAGCATAATAGGAATTTCAGGCAATAAACCTTTGTCATGCCCAGCTCTCCAACACACACTCCCCTCAATGCTCTCTACCATATGAGTTACACCTGCAGGCCTTCAGGAAGATGCAAGCCCACACTGGAGCTCTATGTCATGGCCTGTTCACCTTTCTCGTTTACTATATAACCACTCTCTGCACCTATACCACACTGGTAATACAAGCTGTGTGCCCGTTGGCATCGTCAGCCCCCATGGAGTTCCTTACAAGGAGTGACATTACAACGCTACCCATAGTGTCACCAGCAGTGTCCAATGCATATAAAAGCATATGGGGGAGATGCCGCACAAGAGTTCTTTTACCCCTCAACAAGAAAACATTGTACATGCCCATGCTCTGCGGTTGCCTTCACCAATGGTAGAGAGAACATAAGCGTCTTTCATCCAAATCAGACTCCTTACACTGCAAACTTTTTGGCCACAGTGGCAATGACAGCATGAATTATACACTGCACTTATTAAAAGTATGCAAGCCTGCTCACGAAACCTTTCAGTATAAACACCCACTGAAAGCATGGATACACAGCTCATTAATCATACCACAAGACATGAAAGCTAGACAGCATTTCTCAGAGTCTGTAAGCTAACTTGCCTGTTTTCTTTGGGCCATAAAGAGAAAGCAGGACCTTGGTACTCCCGAAATGGTTGAATTTCACCTTAACATTGTCGTAGAACCATTCGCAGGACTGAGCACGCAGGTTCCTGAAAGAAGAAGAAAATACAGTCATGCCAAACTAAAACAACCAACTTGAGTGCAATAGAAAGTAACACTTAGTTATATATTGGGTAAGGCAAGCACACTAAATTCCAAAATGTCAATCTTGTCCCCGTGAGTTAAAGCAGTAGACAATATGATACTTTTCTCCACAATAAAGTATGGCTTTGGTGAATGACTGCAAAAAGATCAGAAAGCAAGAGAAACCTGTGCCTGAGAGTTTTAAAAAAACTGCTAACGGAAAAGCATATACCATGCAAAATTTTGTGCCAGCACCAAAATGAACTAGGCATCTGTGAACTAAGAGCATTCCTGTTATGATACAACATATTCTTAAAAAGTGGTGCACAGAAAGTTTATTTTAGTTTATGGGGGTTTAACATCCCAAAGCAACTCAGGCTATGAGGGACGCTGTAGTGAAGGGCTCCGGGAATTTCGACTACCTGGGATTCCTTAACAGGCACTAACATCGCACAGTACACAGGTCTCTAGAATTTTTCGCCTCCATGGAAATTCGACCACAGCAGCAGGGATTTAACCCGAGCCTTTCGGGTCAGCAGCCGAGCGCCATAACCACTGAGCCACCATGGCAGCCAGGTGCACAGAGATTTTCTTCTGAATGCAACATTGAATGGCTGTTTCTTCAGGCATGTTTAACACATACTGCTTAACTAAAAAAAAGGATATACAGCCCCCGTCAAAACTATACAGTCCAAGGGGTTTGCTTATAAGCTGTTTAGCGGGGCTCCCTAGCACACCTAGCAGTCCAAGTTTGGGAACACTGAGGATGCGAAGCCATTCCTCTTTAGAGAGGTTACGATTGCTGAGGATGCATAACGAGGCATACAACAGGCCTCACAAGCAAACCTATTGGGCCATATACTTTTGACAGGGGGTGTACATATATACAAGTGTGTGCTTCTGTTCAGACAAGAATGGCCATAATTACTCTGATTTCAATTCAATTTTTTCAATTGATGAGCAAATGCATCATCACAAGGAATCAATCCCGCTTTTGCCATAAACAGTGCAGATTGGTCGCAAAAAAACAAAAAACAAATGTGTACCTTGCACAGCATTTTTGCAACTTGAAACATTCAAAACGTTGATGACCTGCAGAAGGAAAACCAATGTTCTTTCCTCCTTAAATCTTTTCCTACACAATTTCTGCCAGCTCTTCTTTTACTCAACTGAGATGTATTCTGACACACATAAAATTAAAAGGCCATTAATACTTCTATAGAAACAAGCCTCTCAAAATTGGGATGAATTCAGCACCTCCAGAAAGTTGTGTTGTGTTGGGTTCTATAGCGCATAAGCAGCTATGATTATCATGCACCAAGCACGAAGTTAGCGCTGTCTGTTTGTTGCTTTAAATGAACTACACTTTAGCAAATTTACAGCCTCTTTAATACAGCTGCTTCTTTCAGAAACCTACAAATCTACAACTGCATTATCACGTAAAACCAACACTGAATGAAAAGGGACGTGCTGATTGCAAAATGGAGTAAAATTAATTTTTTCGCTTCGTAAAGTGTGTGTGCCCAATGCGAAGACTCCATAAAATCACTTCAATTAAATATTCCTGATGCCTGCATGACTTCCATTCTCCCAAAATCTGCTTTATGAAGAGAGTCTATTCTGTATTTCATTATCCCAAGCTGCCTGCCATTCATCCTTCAGTTTACTGTGTATTAACTTAATGCAGTCTCTATGAAACATGTTCACTTTCTTGATTTTTCCACCAAGAGCTTGTGCAGTACATGTGTCGGCTCCCACTGTGGCATATCCCAAATGTGACTCACACCCACTTGTGTTGCGACTTTTTTATATATTGCATATCATGCTTCCTACCAAGAATTCAACAGCACTTCTGGAATGCAGCACTGTGAGTAGGCCAAGCTGCCTGAAAAAGTTCTGTGTAGTTCATATATCCTTCTTCCAGTATGACGGATTCTTGCAATACATGTCCGTGTGGCATTTACTTTACATAAACGTGTGTTACTGTGAAGCCACATACAGTGGGAAGGCTGTACCATGGTGGCAGTGGATAGTGTCTTGGAAGTTGGAGCAATATCAGGAAGGGCACATACATAGTACTTCTAACTCCTCGCATTTACTTACAAAGCGTAGTAGCATGGGTCTGATTGATTGGCATTTACTGGTGAACGGTCTTCTGGGTGCCCACTTCATAACTATGGGGTAGTAATATAAACCATAACTGAGAGAAGCGTCAATTTTACGAGTGTTCCCTCACAATTTTTTTTTAATAATTCCGGGTCGATTTCATAAATTAAATTAAGGGACAGCATAAAAACGAGGAGTATTCAAATGGATGCAACAGTTTTCAAGCCACCAATTTTTTTGCACATTTTTTTTCAGATTTCAAAGCCGCATTCTCCCCAAGGCATTACAAGGAACATTTACTTTATCTGCAGCATTACTGGCGATAGTATCGGTCACTAAACACTAGGATTGGAAGACCAGTTTACCATATGAACATTTCTGTCTGTATGATAACCCTTAAGGCAGATACTGCTAGCTCTCATTTAGCACCTAAGGCATCCCAAAGCAGCAGTTTCCATAATGGCAAAGCAAGAGCAGAATCTGCCTTTTCAGGAGTGCAACAAACAGAAATGCAGACAGCTCATCGTTTTTACACATCTTATGTTTACAGATAGCTTAGACAAGCAAATGATGCATAAAAAAAAAAAGGAATTTCACAACTTGAGCTAGCATGCTATGCTAGTCGCCTACTATTCTGCTTGCTTCAAGGACTCAACAAATATAAAGCCCGAAGCTTTCCAAAGTTTCGCATTTCCATTTTTTTCCCACACATTCTCCTAGTCACACCTTTCAGCCCGCTGCTGTTCAACAAGAAGCTAAAACAAAAACAGAAGCAATGCAGCAGCACTGCATCAGGCCCTTACCGCTGCTGTTCACAGATGCGGCAGTACCATCCGCGGTCCTGAGAGTCGTACGTGGCACAGTCTCGGCACACAAAGAGGCCGCACTCCCGACACACCAGCTTTCGGTTGAAGAGCAGGTTGAAGGTTGAGCCACAGTGGACACAACACTTGCCCCCGTCCTTGCACACCTCCCGCACATGGCCCTGCAACTCCTCCTCCAGGCGTCTGCAGCAAGACAACAGCCTCTCATCACTTCAGGCAACGCGTAGAAATAAAGGCCACGACACAGTTGCTACTAACGACCGAGACAAAAAGTGATCACCACTATATAGGACACATATAATTGACTTCAATTTCAAATGGCCCGCCACACGAACTTTAAATCAGCCTGCACTAAACAAACCCAACAGGCAGATGATTTGTGTATAGCAGACGAGACAAGCACTTATGTTTCCCACCATTACCTACGCCCGAAAGATGAAGATTTACACTGAGCAAGCAAAACTGGGACATAGTTTCAAAGCTCTCAATGTCATTCTGATGCTTTCCCCTGATTAGCAGATAGGCACCCACCAGCGTTAGTGACAATTTATGCTGGTTTAAACCACATACAAACACTGACATTTCAACACACTCGACCTCTGATTTAAAACAAACGTTCTTAGCTTCAGAAGTATTGATAATAAAAAGCAATCACGACAATAGCAACTCGTTATCAAAACTTCAAATATATACGAATTCAAAATTATTCTGTCAAGTAATCAATTAGTTAAAAGTAATCAAATACTTGTATTATGTTACATACATTTTCTTTGAATTCTGTAATGCACTGATTACTTTTTGTAAGCTGTAACATTCTCGGTAATCCAACTTTTTGGCAATCAATTTACTAGTAATCTGTTACATTCTTTTCTCCAGAAACACGTTGTAACCAGTGGTATAACTTTGAGAACCTTGTCTAGGTGGCAAGCACTGATGTAGCATAGAATTCACTCATATCAGAGCGACAACAGTTGGGCTGTGGAGAAGCCGCACACGCAAAGATGTCCACAAATGCAAATCCAAGCAGTATGCATTTGACTAGCCCCATGTCCCGTGCTTTGCATTTCGCCGCGATGGCACAACGGAAGAGCATGTGTACTGAGGTTGAGTTTTGTCCCCTTAGAGCGCGAACAGCAGTGAAGCACGGCGCTTTGCGTAAGGTTATCATATATTAAAGCAATGCACTCCCCTCCGATGCTCAAAACATTAAAATGTAGGTGTTAACCAAAAGAAAGAAAAATCTTGCTTTTTTTCCCCGTTTATTTTTAGTCAGTGTCTGCATTTTAACATTTTACTGCGACTGTCCCCGACCAGAAGAGTTTTCGTCCAACTCTTGACTTCATCTTCATACCTTGTGGCACATACATCAAGACATTCTTCAGTGTCGCTACTGATGTGTTCACAAGAAAACGTGGAAACAAATGCCGAAGAAAACTAAACAACTGAAGGTGAAATTATCAACGCATATACTTTAACAGACTGTTGATCAAGAAAGTCACACCAGCTCATTCTCATCCATGTATATTTGTGCTTTGCTAATTAAAGATGAATGAAAAATACATATAACATAATAGCAATTACTTCTCTGTAACAGTTCAGTTACTTTTCAAGGTCTGAAACTGACCAATGAAATCAGATTCCAGATGAGGTAACAGTAATTGTAATCACTAACTTGTTTTCTATGCATATACAAGACTGCTCAAAACTACATCTACAAGAAAGCAGACCACACACAAGACGAAACAGAACTACGCAGGCATTCGGAGAATTCATGGTATTTTTCCCAAACGTGAAGTGGTACAAGCTTAAACAAAACCCTAAATTTATTTCTGATACTTGTGTTTATTTCAGCATGATGCCTGCATGTTTTTTTTGGAACTCTAGCATATGCAACAGCATTGGAAACAGCATTGGAAAAAAGAAGAAAACTGAAAAAGTGTTTCCATCCCTGGATGCAACAAATAAAACAAAAAAGCACACTATGTGTTGTAGGCATCTCAAAACTTTCCTACAATAAGGAATTGAAGTAACTTGGGAATAGAAAAGAACATAAGACAAAAAAAAACAGTGAAAATGATAGCTTTAAATGCTGTTCAGTGCAGATGCAACAAGGGCAAACACTAATGACAAAATGTCATGAAACAAACAGCTGCACAGCTTTTGCAAGGCACTGCAGGAATAAGCAGTTTCAGCAAGCAGCATTAGCAAAATAGAAAAAGTGTTTGAAATGGAAGTGCCACAAAAACTACTAAGCATAAAACCATGCAAATTATGCACATAAGTGATGAGTGCTTTCTCAATAAAGAAAGGCAGCAAGATAAAAATCTGAAATAACAGGATTAAAGCAAAGCAATTACTGTATATCATGCTAATTACTGTAACAACGTACATGACTGCTTCTTTTTCTTGTCGGGCAGCACTGCATTAGAAATAAAATCAAAACTACTACAAGAAAATAAAATAAGACCAAGTAAGTACTAAAGATAGCAGCACACATGAGAAAACAGGTAACCAGTAAGACTGGGATGGAAATGGTATCTTGTGTATTACAAACTTACAGCCTGCCTGCAGACAGGTATGTTTCAAAATAAAACAAGCAAGAGCCTTACTTTTGCAGCACAGGTCCTTCCATGGCCAATTTATTTATACTCATAAATAAATAAAACCCTAAAGAATAAACCCCTCCATACCAACACACTCACGACAGACTTTTAACCAGACGAAAACCCTGTTCTAGGCTGAATGAAATGATTCCGCGCAGACTGCCACTTTGTTTTTTTCCCTCCTCTCCCTCCAGACCTGTCACTCATTTGCTGCCAACAGACGTGCCCCACAGGTGTTGCGAGTCCCATTTTGATGGCATTCCTTTTTTTTTTTTCTCTGGTTTGTCCTTTTATGTCCTCTGTGCTTTCTTTTCTTCTCTGCTTGTGCATGCCTCAAGCGATAATGAGCAGCGAGCCTTGCAACCTGAAGGAAACTCCCGAGGACCAGCTGCGTGGTTGCGCAGTTGCTATCGTCAACAAATTAAACATCTGTGTGTCCTGCGCAATGACAGTGATTGGCGAGCATCACAGGATAGCCCGCTTTCTATGCCAGACAAGTCCCACAGGTGCCCTGAGCCCTCAATGCCTTTCAAAGTGCAAAACAAGGAAAAGCTGATTGGCGCTCGCCCAGAATAATGGATCAAAAACAGCATGACACGAGCTGATGAGCCAACACAACAGGAGTGAATTGTGCTGCAGTGTCTGAAAGCTGCGTCTCATTTTGAGCTTTCAACTCAAATGTGGTGCATGGAATAGCGTAATCTACACCTAAAAAGAAACTTATTGATAAATAAAGCTGAACCGAACCCGCATTTTTTTGCACCACCGAATCTCCGACAAACAACAGGTGTGAAGGCATACTAAAACCAGTGGTTGCCCTTTGCATTTCCTGTTCAATGAACACATTTTTTGGCATCCAATAACCAAATACACTTTCTAGAGCATGAAGTTAAATGGAAAGCATGTTTATCAAAGCATGATATGCCAGCGATGTTTTCGAGCATAGCCACAAGGAATCAGACAACACTATCTTCTTTACACGAGGCAGGAATGTAGAATCCTAGCTTCAACACAATATCCTGTGGGGAACCTTACAAAGCTTGGAATGCCAAGCATCCAGCAACAACCAGGATTAAGCTAAGGGTTGACTGCGTCATAAACCCCCATGTGTTGTTCACATAACACATGCGCCCTAAACCAGCAATCAGAGATAGCAGGCACTGTCCTCAGAGGATAACATACGTGAAGGTACACCACCAAGATAAGACTGAAACGGATCACCTTCCAAGCAAACAAGCATGTCATGTGACACTGCGATATGCATGCTATGCATGCGATAAAGACGTGAAAGCGGGAAACACTTTCATGTCTGTGGTGCAAGCAATTCGCCTCATGGGTGCTGAGTTGTTTACAGAAATCTAGGCTCCCTCGCCAGCTGCATGCACACCATAGAAGCAAGAGATGAATTGAGGTAGCCAGATACAAAAGTGCAGACTGCTATATTCAATTCCAACATGCATGCATGCATCATTTTCAGCAAGACTGTATCTACTGCGGAACAACGACTTCTCACTCCTAATATTCTTCAATTATCCCCATTCCATGTTGGCCATGGCCCCCCTCTTAACAACTTTTGTTACCCTGTCTCTGTACCTGACTTTCAGCCTACCCGAGATACATTTCAGCCTATCCAAGATGAATGCTCATTAGCATCATTTCTAAACATAGAAAACATTTAAAAGCGACTTTGAATTCTTTGCATAGTCCCTTTAAAAGTACACCTTGCATCAGGCAATTTTGTGCAGAAAAAAAAGACAACAAAAAGATATGCTTGCACGCAATCAAAATAGTGGCTCAAGAATTCCTATCCCGGTGAAATAATGCCTCAACTAATTGAACACATTTCAATCTATATGCTCAATACAAAAGAAGCTGGCAACAATTGCTGAACTCCAGGAAATGACCTTGACAAAAAGAAAGTGATGCACAAGGAAAACTCGGCAGCTTCTTTTCCTCCTTAGATACTATCAATCCGTTGCAACATACCAGAGATAACCGCAGCTACCTAAATGGGCAGGAACATAAATCCAAAACCTGATTTGCAGCACGTTAGTGCTATTTGTAGCAGCAGCAGCAGCCTTACACAGTTTGTCGCACCAATCAATATGAGGCCGGCACGATTCTAGCAGAGGAAAATAGGCAGGGCATCTAGCAAGGTACTCTCCGTCAAGTTCCATGATTTTTCCGTCTTTTCCCCGACTACTTCAGTCAAAATTGCCTAACCACTCGCGGAAAAACAGTGGCTTGCAGGATAATGAACAGCATACATCATCCATTCACAGCAAAAGAACTACTGAAACTGCACACATTGCAATGAAAACAGATTTGCTCTTCCTCTTTGAGAATGATAATTTTTTCCTGAAGGACATCCAGCTTTACACTGACTTATGATGCAATCGTTGCTTCTCTTCCAGCTTTGTAATAAGGGTAGCTACCTTTTTGAGTTTCTTCCGAGCATCTGATGTTTCCACCAAAGGTGTACAAACTTTTTTTTGTTATGAAGCAGATAAGAGTAATAAAAATTTCCGCAAATAAAATCAAATATTCTTGAATAGTTCAAATATTGAAACAGATATTTAAAAAAAACGGGTTTCCGCAAAACGCAGTGATAAACAGAAACAGACTTTGCACATGAATATATTACTCCTCCTCATCGTCACTTGTCATATCCTCGTTCCAGGTTATTCTGTGAAAAATGCTTTTGAATGCAGCTATGTTTACTGAAGAAGAGCACAACCAGTATAAAACAAACCAGTATATGCAGTTCTGCAGTGCTCACTTTGTGACCAGCAAGAAAAGGACAGATAACATGACATGTTCAAAACAAAAATATGTAATGCCAACGTGATCGGACCACGTGCGGGGCACTCGCCATTTTGTACCGATTCACGGCAGACCGTCGTGTTCATTTCAGTCAGTCATTTCCCCCGACTGCATCAATTTTTTTTATGGTGACCCTGACGATTCCCAGACTTATCCAGGTGCTCAAAAATTGCCTCACAATTCCAGGTTTTGCAGGTCGCTAGACACCCTGTGTGAAGCAGACCATCATGATGATGGTGAATTTTTATGGCGCAAAGGCAGCTTTGGCCAAGGAGCGCCATGGCACAAGGTACTTTTCATTTCACAAGGTGGGGTCAAAGATTCATTCCCCTAGCATTTCGTTCTAAAGAAGCCGAGCACCAGGCAGAGGTAAACTTGTACCCATTGTATCACCGGTGGGTACCCTGCGGCACTGGGGATCGAACCCCGCACCTCGCGCATGCGAGGCGGATGCTCAAACCACTAGGCCACCGCTGTGGTCTTCAGACCAACATGAGCAGAAGAACTGGAACAAAGGAGTAGGTGGCACAGCTGCCTCAGTCCTCTCTTTTAGGCCAATGGATATTTTACAGCAAAGCTTCATATATTCAGATAAGCTCACCGCAGGCTCAGCATCCATGTGGTACTCCGTGACCTGGTGTCTGTCCCTATGTATTAGTGCTGTGAAAACTCTTTTCCACTCACTTCTAAAATCTCCCAAACAAAAAGGACTGCCATGACGGAATCTCCCCAAGTCAGAAATAAGTATTGTGCTGATGTCATAAAATGCACGACAACAGTTATGCAGGCAATACATACAAGGCATTTGTATGAAGAAATAAAAATATGAGACATTTGCCTGTAGGACTAGTGACATTCTGTGGAATGTAATGGCAATCTCATTTTTGCCACCACTGGAAGCCCTTTCTTGAGCTTGTTTACAATGAAAACCATCTCTACAACGAGGACAGTCATCTTCACAGAATACAACATGTAAGGCTGTTTTTCGTTGAAGCCTAGAATAATTCCACAAGGGCCAGGACACAAAGTAAAGACACAAGATGTTCATGAAAAGGTTGGGTTTACAGGGTTTTAACATCCCAAAAAGACTCTGGCTATGAGGTACACCATAGTGGAGGGCTCGGGAAATTTCAACCACCTGGGGTTCTTTAATGTACATTGACATCGCACAGTACACGGTCCTCTAGAATTTCGCCTCCATTGCCTTTGAGTGAATACAAAGCAATCAAAAGGAGAACGCAACTTATGAGAGTATCCGAGCACAGCAGCTACCCTGTACGAAAGCTAATTTTGTTTTCCATCAATCACGGCTCAAGATTTTTAGCACATCGATGGCATCGCACAAACAGCATCAAGCTGAGCCTCCTAATCACCACAACCAGGAGCTTTGAACTCTGAGCTCAATCTCAGAGCTGCGGGGCACTGTCCAAAAGCAATGTACAGCCCTTCCAAACCGGATGCGTTGCACGTCAATTCGGAACGCATCGCATCGTTCAAGTGAGCTGCTACTAGGAGAGGCAGCAAAGTAACATATATGCAAGTGGGCCGAACCGAACCGCCACTGCCCTGTGTTCTGCCAACACCCGGCCGCCTCGTTCTTTCTGCAGAGGCAGCCATCACTAGGAAGAGTGCTGGAGGAGGCACGCTGTGACAAACGGTGGCGAAAAAAAAAAAAATAGGCGGGCAGCCTGCGTCGCATGAAGCGAAAATAAAGGCATCTTGCCACCGAGCCTGGTCACGGCTGGAAGTACGAAACGCCGTTCCTTGGGAAACAAGAATCCAGAATAAAATTTAAGAAAAAAAAGCCGTGGCAGGCGCGAGGAAGCGAGGCAGGAGAAAGTGGTGCGGGAAGTTAAGAGCTAAGCACCGTACCGCGCGAGGGGGGGAATAATAATAATAAAGAAAGGAACAGCAAAAGGCGGTAGCGAAGCGCCTGCTGCGCAAACGTACGCGGCGTCGCGCACGTTTAGTTTTTCCTCCCTTCCTTCCTCTTTTTTGCGTCTACATCGCGGTGCACGGAGAGAGCTGCCCGTGGCTCAGCCACCGAATTCTTTCGGCTCTCGTTTGTCGGCGTTGCAGGGCCTCTTTTTTAATACCCGTCGGTCATTGTCAAGCCGGGTTCAACTGCCGTCGTAGACGTAGCCGGTTTTTCCTTGATTCGCAAAGCACAAGCATGCCATGCATAATTTCGTTAGCGCCGAGCGGCAGCCGATGCAATGTGCTCGAGTTGCCACTGGAACTGGACAAATGAAGTCACTGGAACAAGTGTCCCCAGCTGCCTATAGCGCAGGCGCTGTGGACAGCCATAGAGTCCTGACAATTAATGATGCCATTTTACAGAAATAACTGCATCACTGATCAAGATTAACGGCATCGTCGTCGACGTAGCAGTAGTCAAAACCCACCCCCGAATCACACCATTAAAACAAACCAATAACGCTTTCACCTTACTGGCCAGTTAGAACGGGCAGGGAGTAGGCTACTGGTATTGCTGCTTCTTTCCTTCGGGAGAGGTTAAACTGAAATGCAGACTGCCTTTACTGTCACTAACTTTCGAACCACTGCCCTCAACATAGCCTGCATGATACGACGGACTGTCGGTCATCGAACGGGCTTGCGCGGAGAACACCCTCCGCCTGGCAACGTCCCACGCTGTAAGCCGCATCCAAAACAGCCTGCCCTACCACTACTCGATTCATGCAGACCTATGAACGTTCTACTACGCACCTCTGCAAAACTGGCCCCTAACCCAACAGCGGCGGAGGCTAATGCCAGAGATTGTCCTGTGTGCCTCATCTCTGTCGTCGTCTCGTAGGCTGGTACTAGTTTAAAAAGATACAGGAGTCTGTCCTCACCTCTCCACCTTTACTCGCATCCTCACTACTACCGCAGGCAGAGCCATTGTTCACCATATTGGCGACCCACAAGCTTAACACATCCTGGCCCTCATAAGCATCCTCTTTACGCATACGTTCACGTAAACTTGATGCCCACCCACGTCACATGCACCACGAACTCCAGACTACCCGACGTCCGGCCCGCGCCGCTACTTCCGCAGACAGTACTGTATTGTAACTCCTCTATCCACGCCCCCCCCCCCCCCCCTTTTTTTTAGGGGTTTAACGTCCCAAGGCGACTAAGGCTACGAGAGACGCCGTAGTGACGGGCTCCGGAAATTTCGACCACCTGGGGTTCTTTAACGTGCACTGACATCGCACAGCACATGGGCCTCTAGAATTTCGCCTCCATCTCCACCACAGCCCTTCAAATATGCTTTCGCGGCGATCGACCACTCCTCCCCCTACCCTGCTGCTTCCTTTGAGGGCCCTGACCCAGCAGCGGCGGAGGCTAGTACCATCACACTCACCACCGCCGTCACGGGACAAATAAATGCACCGTTCCCGCATTGTCACCGATTCGCAGGCTGCGTGTCGGGTAAAGGGGCAGGGTATGCTGCCCAAGCCCCTGTGCAGATTTCAATCACTAAATGTACGGAATACTTATGGTGGGCAATGGAAACAAACTCCCCCTTACGAAGATGCGAAGTTGTAGCAGTTTGGAAGATGTTGACCGAGGTTTCAACCTCCTCTGTTTGCTAACCTCAAGACCTCCGGCGCCGCGTTTAAAAGCCTCCTTCTTTGCTGTGCGAATATACCTCAACTGCCAAGAGTATGCACTGCGCGTATTTAGTGATCGAAATCTACCTCCTTTCGTGCTTAGAGTGTCCCGAAAGCCCGTATGAACCACAAAACGGCTACCGCGCTTCAAAGCGACCGGGAGTTATACAGCACGCACAACCCAATGCATCGGTGCTTCAGTATCACACCTATTTTAGGGGTGCAAAGGTGCGACTTACACACAAATAAAAACACCCCGAAGGGTGCAATTGATTTTTTTTTTTTCAGGTGTATTTTCTGCATAGGCTAGGCCAAGGAGGTTATATAAAAACTGCCATATAACCTCCTTGGTCTAGGCCGAAAGAACGATTCCAGAGATAAAGGGGGCATGACAACGCTTGTGACGAAGAAGGGAGAAAAATACCTTTAGTATCGCATGGCTATACTGTCCAAGCAACAGTTTCCAGTAGAAAATCTCATAAACCAGTAGCGTTCCCTCAGCTATATACCGAAACCCGAGGGCCAAGTCCGCGGTATGAATTCTGGACCAACACCCCCTAGGCAAGCTGCAGGACGTGTTTACCGGACCCGGTCACCCCGGGCCGGAAAGAGACGGCGCGTCACCAGCGCTGCCGCCAAGGTTAGATTCGTTCGCAGCAGCGCCTGTCGGAAAGAGCGACGAATAACGATTCCCCGCCGATTACCGGCCTGCCTAATGACGGAGAGAGAGGCAGCCCGCAACGCGCGCGTGGTCGAGCGGCACGGCAAAAGGCGGATGCAAATGTGTGGGAAGAGGACGCCCGGGACGAGAGCGCGTCGCATCGCTGATGGCGCGACCTCGGCAATCGGAACTTTGCCCGGGGGTGCACGCAGGAGATTTATGAAACACGGGGCTCCGCTTCCCGCGTTGGGTCAACGCCGGGGCGCGCTCCGCCAACGAGAGAACGGTCCTCGCCGGGCTTGCGAAAGCGCGCGAAACGCGAGAAGAAAGAAAACGAAACAACAACAAAAAAAAGCACGGAGGCGGCATCTGGTGCGGAAAAGCGGGAATGCAGAACTTACTCGCGCCGAGTAAGCGGACGCAGCGGTGCATGACGGCATGCTCTACCAACGCACGCACGCACACATATCAGGCATGCAGGAGGCAGGCCAGCTGCCGCGCGCCGAATGTAACGGGGGTGAGGCGACACAAATAAGCGGCTTCCTTTGCCCTGAGAAAAGCAAACGCGACGGGGAAAGTAAACCGACAGGCTGGGGGACGAAATGTATGACATCACATTCGCGAGTAGGGGAAGAAAGGCCTCCTGACAGGTGACATCAACGTCGGCAACCGGCAAGAAATACGGAGGAAAAAAGAAGCGCACGTGCGTTTGCAAGGGGGGACACGGAAAGACTGGATTGATGATCCCCTGGCGCTAAGCTCTACGTCTGCGGTACGTTGAAGGATGCGGCAAGCTGGATGACGAAAAAGAACACTTTTCCGTCTCCCCTTCCATACCAACCAAAAAACCAACACCAAGAAAATATCGGAATCCGCCGCGGTGGCTCAGTGGTTAGGGCGCTCGACTACTGAGCCGGAGTTCCTGGGTTCGAACCGGACCGTGGCGGCTGCGTTTGTATGGAGGAAAAACGCTAAGACACCCGAGTGCTGTGCGATGGCAGTGCATGTTAAAGATCCCCAGGTGGTCGAAATTATTCCGGAGCCCTCCACTACAGCACCTATTTCTTCCTTTCTTCTGTCACTCCCTCCCTTATCCCTTCCCATACGGCGCGGTTCAGGTGTCCAACGATATATGAGACAGATACTGCGCCATTTCCTTTCCCCAAAAGCCAATTATTATTATTATTATTATTAGAAAATATCGGAGACGCTGACACACACATCTGAAGTAGGCTTTTCCGCACATCACGCAACAGGGATAAACCACAAGACATTTTTCGTTCATAAAAATTCAAAAATTTAAGAAGCCTGAACGCACCTAGTATGCCCAAACTGTATTTCGACAGGCCACTGCCGAAGCATCCGCTAGAACATAATACAAGTGTGCATTTATAGGTGGCCTTGCTCAGCACACGTCTTTTTGACGAGAGGCGTTTCGTCTGGGTCACAGCTAATTTCCTTCGGCTGACTCAGGACTAGAATTTTCCCTAATTCTTGCATTACAGATTAACCTCGTTATAACGAAGCTGAATGGGCCCGGCGATTACTTCGCTACAGACAGTGCTGACCGAGCTTCCAAGGAAAATCGTCATTCCTTCGTTATATCCATTATCTCGTTATAACGAGGTTCGACTTATTATGAACGATCTCAACGTAAACTCAGATTCCATCGCGTAAACAGCGCAGCTGAACGCAACCTAATTTCAAAACTGCCTGCGGTATTTTCAAGAGTGCTAGTCTAGTCCGTATTTCCGTCAAGGCAGCTCACCAGGCAATCCCCCACCTGCAAAGACTGATCGATGATACGATTAGTTTCGCTCAGTAACTCTTCCGAGAGCTTGCGGGAAAAGCTTGAGGAAGGTACTTCGGAATGCGATAATATGTATTTCAATTATAGAGAATATCTATTTCAATGTACATATGATAAAATTTGAAAAATATCTCCGTACGTTACGGCGCTGTGCCCAGTGAAATGGTACCCCAGATAACAGGAACGTCATGTTACGGACCATTTCAGAATCGGAACGACCCGACCTGACGTTCTAGAGATGTGTCCGTTGCCCTGTCGGAGGCCAGCTTATTCAGTCCCTACGCTCACGGGTCTCGGACTGTTTCGATTCCACCAAACACCCCGCTACTCCCTCTGCAGGCTCAGAAGCAGCCGCAAGGGCATACACGATTGACCCCGTCTGCCCCGAAACAAACGCTAAGGCACCTCGACGACGAAACAGCGCTTATTTTCGACGGCTGCTCTCACCGGCTACTCTTGGCATCGGCCTCCTTGAGCGCCGCCACCAGAGACGAGGTCCACCGGAGGGCAAGGCTGATGAGCGACGCCCAGCGGGCAACCAGGAGCCACGCGAAACCGGCACCGGCACGCGCCCACAGGCGAGGACTGGCCAGGACCACCACCCACGTGATAATCCACGAGCGGCCGCCGCATACTTCGGATGCCTTGGAGAGACGCCGCGACGGTGCACTCTTGAGCATTTCGGCCGAAGACGTCAGCCCAGGCGGCGGCGGCGGCGCGCCGTTCGAGCGGCCCTCCTCTTGGGCCAGCGAGACGAGCCGGCCGCGCCGCAGGGCCCCCGCCAGCAGCGAGCCCAGCACGAACCTGAACGCTCCCCAAAGGCCCCACCCGAGATCCCAGAGCCGGATGCTCCGCCGCTGCTGCTGCGGCCGGCGCCGAGACACTTCCATCTTCTCTACCGCAGAAGACAGCCGTCGGGGATGGCGCCACCGGACCGGCGACAACACCGGCGAGCACAAGCACCACAGGAGGCGACGCCGGGCATCTTCGCTCGTCAGTGCGCGTCAAGGAGACGGCGACGACGCGGGCGTGTCCGTGTGTACGTACACGCACCTTGCGAGCCGATAACGAAAAGCGCGCGGCGACGCGAAGACTCCGCCAGCGAACCAGCGCGCCAGACCGAAAGCGAAGTCTTTCTCGCGCGCGTGTACCTTGCCCGTGCTCCTCCTCGCTCCGACCACGGCAGAGAGCTATTTCCCTTCTCGGCTGCTCCCCCGTTTGTTCCTCCCTTGCGTCGCCGCTTTTCTCTCTGTTTATTCGCGCTGCGAGGAGCCGCTGAACCGACTGAACTTCTCTGTTTGTTCTTTCCTCCCGAGCCGCCGCGGGGAGGTGGGCGGGGAGGCGCGCACCTCGCTCGCCGATGTGAAGGTCGAACGGCCGAGAAGAGGAGCGACGCCAGAGGGCAGCCCTCGGCGCCACACCGGGCAGGCACCACGATCGCCGCCGGGGGCCAAAGCACCCTCCCCCTTCCCTCCGAGCTCCCGAGAGAGCACGTGCGCGCACTGCCACCACCAGCGGGGAAGGGGGAGTTTTCCTCATCTCGTTCTTCTCGCTAATGTCGTCGCCGGCCGACGTCGTGACGCTCGGGACCCACTGGCTTGCCGCTCGCCGCAGCGTCAGGGAAGACGACGGCGCTTGTCGCCGAGGCAATTACACCGCCGTCTCTCGGCGGCTACCAACCAACCTCTCGTCGTCGCCCGGTTACCCAAAGAGAGGAGGAGGGGGACGAAAAGATCGTAAAGAAGAGCCGGTCTCCCGCTCGACCGCCAACGTTGATGAAGCGTTTTGAGGAAGAATGAGCCGCTCCCGCCGGCCTAAACAACGGAAAAACGAACCCCCCCACCCCGCTCACGCGACCACCACTCTCTCTCTCTTCCCCCTCTTTCCCCGCATCTAAGAGAAGAACCCCCAGCCACCTTGCACATCCCTCCTTTCAGTTTCGCGCCGGCGCCTTTTTCTATTTACGTAACGTCTTTCACGTAATGCGGATACCACTTTCGGAACGTCTTGAACACGGACACGCCTGGGTGCACCCTTCGCACCCGTGGTGAAAATGAAAAAAAAAAAAAGTGGAAGGGGAGGAGAGTCGAGCGAAGTATCCGAAATTAGGCAGTGATGGCAGCTGCGTTTCGTAGCCGGCGGGAAAAGAAGCGTACAGCTTTCATTGAAAGAACTGCGCGTCCTTGAACACAGCACGAACTCTCTGCAGTTTGTATACTGGCAGCCAACGTAAAGCAACCCGGCAAGCGCTAGGTGAACGCGCAGTCTCTGCTGCGTGCTTCGGCAACGTTTTAATGACCTGAAACTGCTCGACAGTCGGCAAGCTATGTTTTATCTATGTATATATAGTTCAGTCAGCGCAGAGAGATAACGCCGCAGACAAGCAACCAGCCCAAAAAAACTTGTCCGGCGTTCCTTCGGTTACTGTTCCTTACAGCGTGCAGAAGTACGCGGACTTCTTTGCAGGGCTTTTAAAAGCAACACGACACTAACCCCAGGTGGTCGAAGTTAACCGGGAGCCGTCCACTACGGTGCCTCTTTCCCTCTTCCTTCTTTCAAGCCGCCGCGCTGGTCATGGCGTTCAGCTGCTGACCCGAAAGACGCGGGCTCGACCCCGGCCGCGGTGGTCGAATTTCGATGGAGGCGAAATTCTAGAGGCCGGTGAACCGTGCGTTGTCAGAGCACACTAAAGAACCCCAGGTGGTCGAAATTTCCGGAGCCCTCCACTGCTGTGTCCCTAACAGCCAGAGTCACCTTGGGACGTTAAACCCTCATAAACCATAATATTCCTTCCCTCAATCCTTGCTTCATCCATTCATTCCTCTACGGCCCGGTTCAGTTGTCCACCGAGAGTGATACAGATGGTGTGGCATTCCTTTCCCGATGACCAATTATTATTATTATTATTATTAGTAGTAGTAGTAGTAGTAGTAGTAGTAGTAGTAGTAGTAGTAGTAGTAGTAGTAGTAGTAGTAGTATTATTATTATCATTAACAGGGAACCACTGAACAAGGCCACACGGGCCGCGTTAAGGAGGAAAATCGAAGCGATAACCCGTCTTCGAGACGAAAAACAAGAATATTACGCGCACATATGGAGCGCCCAAGCACTGGAAAATACGGCTCCGAAGGCCAGCTAGATCGAACACAACGACGGGGTTATTTTCGGGAACGGGACTTTTTGAACGTCATTACCGAACAGGCGACGGGCGAGCGACGGTAATACAGCCACGCTCTGTACACTCCCACCCCTATCTTAACGAGCGCGGCGCATCCAGGGAGTATCACTGCGTTGTGTGCCGACGTCCGGGCGCACTACCTCCTCCTCCTCTGCGCGAACGTTGCTGCGTCGTCGCAGATAAGGAAAAAGAAAACACCGGCGATTGCTGGGGTCTCCCTTTCGGGCTAACAGGTCAATCTTATCTAAACTCGGCCCCGTAGCCAGCCGGGCAGGGTCTTGGCGGCGGCACCCTGGAAAGGCGTCGCCCGGCGTGAGACCGTTGCCGTCACGCCTGGACGACGGGCGCGGATGTGGACGTCAGGGATGCTGACAAACTCGAGGATGTACGCGGCATTTGAGATGCGAAAAAACAAACGAACAAGAGACCGCGTACCGACGCCGGAACACATACATACGGCACTCACCGAAAGGAAGAAAAAAAAACGAGGCCTCGCAATCGTGAACGAAAAGGTGCCGTAGCTGAGGCAGTGCTGTCAGTCATGACGACTCTCCGTTATAAAGAAGCATACGGCAGCGGAGGTAGAGAGTATACGTACGCGTTGTCTCGCTTTATAGTGTGCTTGAATGCGCGGTAACCCGCAAGGTTGGATTCAGCAGACGAGTCGGCCGCAATGAAGGCCGAGCCGTCTGCCTCGACGCCTTGCCTGCAGCTCAGCCGCAGACAAAAAGAAAACGTAGAAAGCGTTGGAAGAGGGAGGGGGCATGCAGGGTGCTGTTAATGTCGACGAGCGGGCCGCGGAAAGCGTGCAGAACAAGGGAGACAGGCGTTCTCAGGCGATTCTGAAATGTCGCTCTATACCTCACAGAAAAGCGGGCGAAGAGTGCGTGCACTCAAAGCGCAGACGACATGCGCGTGAGTGACGTTTCATTGTTGCAACACCTTCGCTCGTTCCGTCACAGCGTGGGCCGCCAGGCGAGAAGTGAAATGCCAAGCGAAAGAATACAGGAGGCAAGATGAACGTAGGGCTCTTAGTAACTCAGCTGCTCCAGCATAGGCGGAGAACACAGCTGCATTCGGTGAAGCCTCTCTTTTTCACACAAAATAGTAAATAGCCACAACCGGATGCACACAGCAATTCATTCCTCGTTCAAGAATATATGCTCCCTCCCGAGGGCAACATTTGGTAGCGGTATTATATTGGAAGGGATTCGAAAATCGCACGATCGCCGACCAATTTTTTTTTCTTTATAAAAGAATGCTCCCCGAGGAAAAAAAAAAGAAGCTGTCACTAACGGGGAACCCCCTGGTATTTCCTTCGTGAGAAACCGAAGCGATTTAGAATTCCGTCACCCCATACGTCAACATTAATAACATTCCTAACGGTCCGAGGGCCTGCGATTCCGCAGTCATAAGACAACTCTTCTTTAGCATTCACAGCGCCCAAACAGCATTTCTTTTAGGTACACCCATGCAGCCAACCTCTACAAGTCTACAGGCGCGGTCGAAGACGGCAATTACAGATTAAAACATTCACACGGGGTGCACTTCTGCGGGGCGAACATCTCCAACGCATGAAATGCTAAGTAACACAACCTTAATCAAAGAATTATCTCAAACAACCTCCCCCCCCCCCTCAACGAATGCATACACCGATAGGCCTTTTATATAATTAAACCACGCAACCATGTACAGACGGCACCACGTTCTACAGGGGTAAAGAACGTTACCGGCGCCAGTTCGTCAAATCGACGGGACAAACTACTCTTGTCGCTTTGATTAACCGCATCGCAGCATATAATGAGCAGTCATTTTCGCGCTGTTCCAAGCCAAAATTTTCTTCCGCCGTTGAGGCCATGACAGGAGAAGGAAACGAAGCAGCCTCCTTAAGCCGGGCAATTTATCTTTCATTTTTTCTCCCGAGTTACAAATACCTCCGGACTATTAGCCCTCTGCCGGTGCGAAGAAGAGCCAGCCACAGTAATTTTCTGTTACGACATACTCCGAAATCAACGCCGTTTACCCCGCGCAGAGACATCTATGCAAAGGTCACTGTAAAAACGCATTATGGTTTCTTCACACTTGGGTGGCACACACACAAACACACGGTTTCAAAGGCGCACCACGCAATTACCTCCCTCTAAGTGGGTTTAACTTTTTTTTTTTGCTCTAACGACGTTAAATTGTCTTGAGTAACGCCCCTAGGTCGTCATTACACGGTCAACCTCACCCATCCGGGCGTTCCCAACCATTTTCGCTTCGCGCTTTCTACACACGCGGTCACGTGCCAATGAGATTATTTTTTTCCTTTAGAGCACACAAAAAGCGACGGAGACGTATTCGACTGATTTGTTTTGCAGGACACATCCTCGAGTGCTCTGACCCCGAGCCGCCATTGTACACCGCCAGCTCAACAGCAGCGCGCGCCGGCAAATCACATCATCGAGCGTCGCTCGGAGTTCTATTGTCAATCTATACCGTCATGCGCTGCGCACGTTGCTTGTGCATCTGTGCCTACCGCCACAGACGTCCGCATACACGCATCTGTCTCAACCCCCCCTGCCAGCCCCTTCCCGAAGACAATGCCGCGGCGGAGTTATAAGCTGGGGAAGGGCAGTCGGCGACGGCGTCACTTGTAATAACGATGTCTTCATCTCTCCCGCCGACCTGAGCCACATCCACTTGGGCACCCACAGCGAAGCCTACGCGTATGCACCCGCCCAACAGGACACATCGACAGGCGAAGTCATGCGCCCAGTGCTGGCGTATACGCGGCGATCGTTTGGGACGGGAAGCCCCGTCTGGTCCATCGGGAAGAGCTCACTCACTGCGCGGTGGTCATCGCGCAAAGCGGCACCATCCACGAGGAAGGCGCAGCAGAACGAGAAGAAATCGCGAACACGCGCGCCTCGTAAAAACGCGTGCACTGGCTCTCGCGCAGAAATTGAGGAACGAGGAAATCGGCATCGCGAGGCATGAACAGCGCGCCGCTTATGCCCTCGTATATACCAGATCACCGCTGCTGCAAAGTACCTAGTCGCCGCAGAAATACAAAAACAAAGGCAGCGACGACTGCTCAAATGCGTAGTTTCTATAACCACGCGACTGTAAACGGCGACAGGGCCTATTTCGGGAGTGGAACATGCACTGTGACCAAAAGCGAGGCGTGGCGCGGCCACGCATTTTAGTCCACCGCGGCCACTTTAAACGAACAGCGTGGTCGAGCAGATAGAAGAGCACCGACGATCGCATCCAAAGCGTCTGACGAAGTCGACGAACACACACCCCGAAGAATCGATGGGAACCACGCCAAAACGAGCGGAAACTGAATTTCAAGGGTAAAGACGGATTCACGCAGGCTCGTGTAAAAAAAAAAAAAAGACCCGAGTCACAGCGTCCGCCATATTGCGGTGCCAGTATAGATGGCCACGAGTACCACGCGTATACGTCATGCATGGCCCCGTGGTTTCCGCACGCTCTGAGTGCGGCATACAGTGCTGTTCGTGACACTAGCCGTCCTCGGACGAAAGAGCAAATTAACAGTGACGAACTACTTTCTTTCTGCAGAACAATCTCTCAAGTGTATGCTGCAGCAAGGTGCCAGCCGTGCCACCATCTACATCGCAATATGGCACCCAGCCGGTCCAGGTGTCGTCACCTGAATGCCCCTTATGACAGTATTCATGCCCTAACGCAAGCACCCGGCGAAAGAGCCATGCTCGGGCGGCGCACTGCAAGGAACAAGCTGAGACAACCTCTTCTTACCCTCTCCCGCCCTCGCGATGGAAATAAGGACTGAATGAGAGGAATTCGAGGACTCGTGTAAACTTCAGCCAGCAAAATAACGTCACGCCACACGTTCGAGAAAGTTACCGTTTTTTACACCACTAAAAATGGTCGCCCAGAAAAGCTCGCGCTATCTTAGTGAGGCACGGCATCACTGAAAGCCGGCTAGAGCGATTGCGAGCAAACCGCGAGCACAATCGACGTAAACTTAGGTCACGAACGCCGAGCGCGAACTCCGATGCCGTGGCACCGCAACAACTGGGAGGCAGAAATACACGCACGCAGCTGGGACAGTTCTGCAAACGACCCGCGAGGTTAATAAATAAAAAATCCCCCCAGGCGAGGCTTCCCCCGAACAAACGCAATAAATATGGCTGGTCAGCACAATCGAGCCGCCTACATATGCAAACTACGCACGTTTTATTTCCGGCCAACTCATATTTTTATTATTATTATTATTGCGCGCGCGCGCTTCGCTCTAACTCGCAACAGGCGTAAATGTCGAGCAGGGGGGAGACGGAGGGGAGGGGGGAAGCCGGCTTAGCTGCGAAGCGCACAACTCTGTACAGCTGCAGCGCGCCTGACGTCAGAGCGCGCTGTGACGCCAATGAACTCCGACGGAAAGAACGAGGAAAAAAAAAAGCGAAGAACGAAGGTGCCCGCCGCAACCGCATGCTTTTAATATGCGTTCAAGGAACCGCTCCTCCGTGCGGCTAGCATCTATACGGGCCGCGCGAGATAAAAGAAAGCTAAACGGGGGCTTTTAGGTAATGCCGTCACGATTTCTGACGCCACGGCGACACAGATAAGGCAGATTATCAGGGAAATTGCCCTCGCGGCTACACACCGCGCAGACTGCGCGGGTGAACTGCAGAGAGAACCAAGCAACTGCAAGACGGCCGGCTCGGCTATGCCCGAGGAGAGAGTCACGACGCGCTCATCGCACCGTTTAATGTGTTTCGGCCGCGGAAAACCGCGGCAGTGTGTGTGTACACACACAAGCGAAAAGCACAACAGGCGCCGTTCACTTCACCCTATAGCACGCAATACCTTTCCGACGTAAGTAAAGCTGCCTTTTCTCACAATCGTGGTCCGGGCACAGAGGACTGCGTTCACGTAACAGCCCTCCATACGTGACTGGTCGGTCATCGCGCTCCGGTGTTTGTGACGGCCGGCCGCTTAGGAGTCGGTCCAATCATACCTCCCCCTTTTCGAGGCAATAAAAGCATTTCACCACCGGCGCAGGCCATTACGACAGCCAACAAGAAAGAATTCGGCCAATATTACGGCGCACACTTAAAGAGACGCTCAGGGGGAAAAATCCTACGACTGAAGTCCCGAAAACCTTTCAAATCCAAACCGCCTGCAGAATGTGAGCCCCGTTACGTCATTTCTACGAAGCGAGTGCAATGGAGCTCGCCGACCGACCACAGGCGCAGCTTCCAAAGACCGGAGACGGGCTGTCAAAGAGCGAAAACCGCGCCGCAAGACAGCCGTCACGGCGGCAATGTGCAAGTGCAGGAGAGGCCTCAACCCAACCCCAACCAGAGGTTGATGCTCTCTCCCCTGCATCGTCTGCGTCTCGCTGAAACGCAAGCGCATACGGTAGAGATAGTCTCCGCGGCTATACGAAAGGAACAACGCGAAGTTATGGAGGGCAGCCGCAGACGCTATCCTGAAGTGTAGTCCACGCAAGCTTCGAGGAATCCCCAAAAGCATGCGAGCAGCACGCGCGCTCTAATGGATTTTGTTCTACACCACGTGTCAAGAGAAAAACTGCGGACGCATTGCTCATCAAACGGCGCTCTGTGCCGACGCCTAACGCATGTTAACTATGCAGTAAGTATATATGACCGCAGGCGAGCCTTGTGATTGCCGCTGCCGTGATCGTTGCGATTTCTAATAATAATAATTGGTTTTTGGGGAAAGGAAATGGCGCAGTATCTGTCTCATATATCTTTGGACACCTGAACCGCGCCGTAAGGGAAGGTATAAGGGAGGGAGTGAAAGAAGAAAGGAAGAAATAGGCGCCGTAGTGGAGGGCTCCGGAATAATTTCGATCACCTCGGGATCTTTAACGTGCACTGACAACGCACAGCACACGGGCGCCTTAGCGTTTTTCCTCCATAAAAACGCAGCCGCCGCGGTCGGGTTCGAACCCGGGAACTCCGGCTCAGTAGTCGAGCGGCCTAACCACTGAGCCACCGCGGCGGGTTGCGATTTCTACGTTCGTGAATTGCTTCCCGTGGGCTGTCATCGGAAACGAATGAGAATGTGTTCCGCCCACCGCAGTATGCCGCCTCTGTCGACAGGGAAGGCATGCATAACAACGACGGAAACAGATAACAGCTGGCTGAATGTTATGATGATGACAGAGAATTTTTATGGCGCAAGGGCATCTGCGCGCAAAGAGCGCCATGGCACAAGGTATTTTTCGTTTTGCTCAATGTGGGGTCAAAGACCCATTTCCCAAGCATTTCACCCTGATTAAGCCGAGCACCAGGCCAGGGGAAAGCTTGTACCTATTGTACCACCGGCGGCACTGGGGATCGAGCCCCGAACCTCCCGCATACGAGGCGGATGCTCAACCACCTAATTGGCCACCGCTGCGGTAGGCTGAATGTTCTTGCGGGAGCGCGTGTACCTGTACGCTAAAGCTTCGCGGTAGCGAATGAGCACTCGAATGAAAGGCGCTAGAATCGGGCCTCGCGTGGCGGCGCCTCATGCACTGCATGCGTGGTGACCCGCACTTGGAAACTTTTCTTTCACCTCTGCAGAGTGGGTCATGCTGTGCGGCCACGATATCGAGTCGCGCGATGAAGCCGTGGGGCAGCTCATGTTTTTCAGAGCCCCCGAAAAGCACAGATGCCCGCTCTTGCCATCAGTTGGCGGTCAGAAGAAGTTGGCTTCGCCAGTGGCTCACTGCTGGGTCATGCTGCACCCACGGAAATGTATGTGTGGCCCACCAGCGGGCCACGGAGCACAGGGTGTACGGCTCCGAAAATCGCTGCCACAGAGAACGTGTTGATGTGACAAATGAGAGGTTATGGTGCATGCATGTGGCACTTCTCATGTTTTTCAGCATATCTCAAATCACATCTGCCTGTCCACTACGAAGAAAACATGGAAGACCACGCCTTACATGCATGCTCGTGTCTGTATGAACGCGTGCTAAAAAAAAAGGGTGGGGGGGGGGGGGGGGGGCACTTTGCAATTTCGGAATGCATGCAGCCTGCACAAGGTAGTCGATTTGATGGCTGAAGTGGGAACGCAACCGCTTCACCGGCCCAGCAAATCGCAACAGAGCGTGATTGCCGTTGACAGCACGCGGTTTTGAACTTGCTACGTGTATACAACGGCCACACGCAGCCTGAGCGCAGAGAATGCGAGGCGTTCAGCGTTCGTTTTTGCGTTTAGCCATATATCTATCCGCCGTCTGTTTAGCGCTGTTTTAATTACGAGACTCGCCGCAATCTTCCCTACGTTCGTCGCGCCACTTGCCTCGTGTTTCGACGGTAACTGTCCGTTGACGGCGAAATAGCGTTCCTCGAGAAAGCGCATGAATACGCCACCGACCGCAGTTCCACGAATCCCCACGTGGAGGCGCCACGTGTAATTCGCTTCTACAATTTTCCGGCTTATAAAAGCTTTCGTTCCGGTAAAAATGACGTAATTGCACATGACGCCATCTATCACGCAAGCATTAATTAGTATTTCTCTTTAGTGTTTTTTACTGTTCTTTTAAGTGCGAAGCCTTGGCAATTTTGTTCCAGGAATAGAAAACTGGGAGCGCGACCAACTGCCGTGGTACCACGAAGTGGTCTGACTGACCCACGCTTGGGCAGACTAAGGTACAGGCAAACCCAGTGGTCGAACCTCGTTGTAACGAAACGGCTTATAATGAAGTCATGGATATAACGAATTAATGGCGATTCCCCTTGGAAGCTCGGACAACACGCGCTTTAACGAAGTAATCGTCGGGCCCCTTCAACTTAGTTATAACGAGGTTCAACTGCAGTTTTTGTTTTTTGACACACTGATGCATGCAAGGTAGCGCGCACGAACGCACCTGCACTAAAATAAAACATGTCCACAATCCGCACACACACACACACACACACACACACACACTCTTCGGTGCAGCAGGAAAATAACGCTACAAGTTCCGCGATCAAACTATGTGCTAGACCGACAGCGCTTGCACGAAGCGACACGTTCCCGGCGCGCAAGAGACTGCTATCCACGGCGGAGAAAACTGTCGCGCGTCAAAAGAAATAGCGCAGATTCCTCGGAGCCAGCTGCATACGCGCGCTGTGTGGGAAGAGAGGGAGGGACGTATACGCCAGCGCCGAGGATTCACGCACGCTTGTGCACCGACGCAGTGATACGCGCGCGCGTCGTCCGTCAAGCGTTAACACACACACACACACACACACACACGGGCGCACACGTGAGGAGACTGGTTCGCCCCACTGCGGCGTCGTCAGCGCGGAAACGAACCGCGACGAGTACGTTTGGCGACACTCCCACGCTTGGCCGGACTCAAATGCGCGGACGGAGAGATCTCGTCTCGGTGAGCTTGGGCGAGGGAAAAGCCGGGGGACAGGGAGCGAGCAACGAGAAAGCGAATTTCCTCCGCCGACAGAAGCATCGAAAAACACTCTGCGCGAGAATTACCTTCGTACCGTGTCACCCCGCCGCGGTGGCTCAGTGGTTAGGGCGCTCGACTACTGATCCGGAGTTCCCGGGTTCGAACCCGACCACGGCGGCTGCGTTTTTATGGAGGAAAAACGGTAAGGCGCCCGTGTGCTGTGCGATGTCAGTGCACGTTATAAAGATCCCCAGGTGGTCGAAATTATTCCGGAGCCCTCCACTACGGCACCTCTCTCTTCCTTTCTTCTTTCACTCCCTCCTTTATCCCTTCCCTTACGGCGCGGTTCAGGTGTCCAAAGATATATGAGACAGATACTGCGCCGTTTCCTTTCCCCTAAAAAACCAATTATTATTATTATTATTATTATTACCGTGTCATGTATACGGCAACTATCATCAATCACTGCAAATTGAAATTAAAAGTAAAAATAATTACTCTAATAAATTGGTGGTTCCTGGCACCCAAAAGCAACACATGGTGCACGAGGAAAAGCGTCGTGAAGGGGCCCCACATATAGACCTCCTGCATGTTTGTAAACAAACGAGGTGGCGCTGCAGTCGCTAGCGAGCTCGTGGTAGGCAAAAGGTCGGGGAGTGGCGTCGCGGATAGGTGTTGTGCGCAGGTTTTCAAGGCTTGTAGGCGCGTTTCCAGTTTCTGCGAATCATAGCAATGGTCGATGCTTCCAACTTAGTAATTTGTCGAAGTACACGAGCTCGCGTTGTCCACGTGCGGCCCATAAAGAGAAATAGTTTGCCACTGTGTATTGTATATATGGTTAGTAGTAAGCATGTAGAAAGCGTTCCTGCCGTTTATTTATGCGCTAGGCATTGAATAAAACAAGTTTTGACACTCTGCACTAGCCGGAATGATTTTACTTCGGGACAGTAGTGAGGGGAAGTGCTGGCGTTGTTTCGTCGGAGCAGACATGCGCTTATCGTCTGCTGACATACGTACGTGTCGCGCTGCGCGAAAAGTGGGGACAGCGTCGTGTCCCCGACCTCCTGTCTCGCTTAGCGCTGTTTTTAGCCGCATGACCACGCACCAGCCAGGCTGACTTGTCCTCTTGTTAAGCTGGTCGATTTGGTGAAAATTTTTGATTTCTAGAATTATTTTCTTTCCTAGCCCTGAAGTCTAGTTTCGTGACGAAAAATTATAGCAAAATATTGAGTACAAATTTATAAATTACGCTTTTTAGAAGTGTGGTCGTCAAAAATTGTGAGGTAATTTCTTTGATTTCAGTGCCGCATTTTGACCAAAGCGAAAGCGAAGATGCCATAAACGAGGGAATATACTTTAAGGTTCGTTTTCTTTTAACCTCCCTGCGTTTCCTTTTCATTCTCTCTCTCTCTTCTGACCTCTCACATTTTCTGCGACTGGATCACAGTGCACCTTCGTAATTCGCATGAAAATCAAATGATTCCATTTGTCGCAAACTATTCCTGAGACGTTGAGGAGCGTAATAAATCTCTCGATTTTTTTCCCTACACGTGCAGTATTGTGTTAGTTATTTTTTGTAAGAAACGTTTTCATGTAACTTTGCATGCATAAGTACTGATCATATAGAAAAAGAACTAATCGCGTCATCATACAGAACAGGGCTTTATGCACATGCTGGCATAAAAAAACTGCGCACTATCTACTCAATTATTTGAGACCTAGCTTGGGGGGACTTGACGACGGTGTTAATTATAATTACCCAGAACTGCACCAGGTATAGCTATAAATAAAAGGAATGACTGAAACTAGCGTAGGAATTTCATATTTGCACCAAGTTTAGTTACATATCGCATGCATGAATAACGAAAACACTTTTCATGCCGCGTCCCCTCTCAATCTCGCCACGTGTCTGTTAGTAGCACGCCTGCGGCTGCTTTTTTCCAAACAAGCTTCTGATCATGTATTACCGCATGAAACATGACACATGCATGATGCAATGAAAAAGCATATGGCGTTTAGCACACTTAAGGTACGCTATTCTAAGCACACCAACGCGACCGCGCAAGATTGACACAACTTACCAGACTTCTTTCTACTCGAATGAAATAATTGCGTCGTCATATCAAGAAACAGTTTCAAGTAACTATTAAATGTCACAAAACGCGCCATTTAACCATGGTGTGCTATTAACAAAAAAAAAACGCATTCCTTGGGGACGAGTGAACTGTCGGCGCCCCGTGCACTCCGGCTCAAGGTGATAAGTACGTGTGCAGCTACATATGTCTTTTTTTCCTTGAGCAATTATCAGCCTACTATCCTGAAGTTCAGGTGAATGAACGCAGTAACTTGCATGCTATTAAGTGCATTGAGTGGCAGTGCCTATCGACTCCCAGACTTCGCGCTTTACTACCGTGGCCCAATGCCTGTTAGCCAGTTTCCGAATGCGACATTTATGCGCGAGAAACCTATCGAGGCTAATTTAATATTTTTTATGCTACTACGCGGATCCAGCAGTGACGCAGCTGGTCAATACATGCTGCTTCTGCAGTGCACAGGCTTGAAGCAGCCGCCGGTAGTTGCGGCAGCTGCGGTAGGCACGGGCAAGCGGAACCTGTTTTGCCTACCGTGCGAAAGTCGGTGCTAACATCAGCGCCACCGCATCTTCGTGACGTCGCGGGGTGAAGGAGGTCCATACCTCGGCCCACTGTGGTATAGTCGCCTTGCGCCGAAACCTTGGCACTGGGGCGTTGGAGCATTTCGCCTCCAAAGAAATAAGGCCAAGCGCCGAAGTTCCTCCCCGTTGAAAGGAGGTTTTTTTTTTTTTCTTGAAAATTCTGTGGACGCCACGTTAAGGTAGGAGACAATGACGCCCGATGAAAAGGCTGATACTTTTTTTTTATTATTCAAAATTTAAAGTGCTTTAACAAGCGATTTCAGGGGAAACAGTTGCAGATCTTATTACGAAGACAACGGACAAAAGCTCTTCTTCGCTGCTCCTCAACCAAAATTTCTGCACACGGTCCGGGACGACAGGAGATAGCTCGAAAAAAGAAAAATTAGGGAGGACACTTAAGCTCCGCCTTAAGAATATGATGCGATAGCGGCCTGTGGTCCTCTTTAATTACACACGTACTCATTAGCACACAGTCGTAAGGGACCAGTTTACGTGGAATGCCACACGACGGCATACATATTAAACCTCCGCATATTCCCAAGACGCGCGAGCGTGCCTTGCGTGTCCTATAGTCGCTAGCGGGTCTGGTTCTCAACCCAAGGGCCGCGGTTTCGAATCCCCCCCTAAAACCGAACATTCTTGATTTTTTTCTTTAATCAAAATCAATTATTTTATAAAGATAAATCGTCTGACACATGCGGCGACCTTTAATTCGCATTACATCTCATGTTTCAATCACTCATTCCACGCATGACATCACGTTAAATGTCAGCGTTGTGAAAAGTGGTGCGTGAGGTCGTTTGCTGCGACTTCATGTCGCAGCGTTGTCGACCAAACAGCGTTTTTCGCTTACGGCCGACGCCACTTTTTCTGCGACACGGTACCCTTACGCTATCGCTTACCATTATAAAAATGGTCTATAGACAGTCTATAGACTTCTTACAGACCTTTCTATAGATATTTCCTTTTGTCTATTCATAGTCTATAGACGGCCTATAGACAAATTTCTACTAAATGTGCTTGGCCATAAATGAATAGACTGTCTATAGACTGTATATAAGATGTGTATTGCCTATAGACTTTCTCTCGGATTTATCTACAGACAATCTACAGACTATAGATAGAAGTCCATGGGACAGTCTATAGACTGCCTAAAGAAACTTTTGTAAGCGTAAAACAATGGGGAAGTATCCGCAATGATCCGCTTCGCCCGTAAACAGATCCAGGCTGTCGCGAATTCGCCACATCGCGTATAAAACTTGACACGCGCGGAAGAATAGCGGCCGGCGACAGTTATTATTTGACAATATACACACACGCAGCTTGAGAAACCGGCCGGCCGCCTCTTTCCATTGTACTTCCGCGCAAGAAAAAAGGTTTTCAGCTTTCTCTTTTCTCTCTCTCTCTCTTGCCTGCTTGGCCTCCTGTTCTTTGTGAAGCGCGGCCGCCCCCACGGCGCAGTGGATTTACAATCGGCACGGAAGCAAAGAATGATGAACCGCGCTGCTCGTCCGAGGAACGGATACAAAAAGAAACGACTGATGTCTCGAAGCAGTCTACTTACGAGTATTCGCGGACGCGAAGTCGGCAGGCTTGAAAAGGCTATAGATCTCAATTTGCGAGCACTTCAACGCGGCTTAACAGTTGGGCCCTTCGCAATCATCGCCTCCCCCTATTTGTTCGACGCAGAACGCTGCTGCTTTAAACAAGGAATTGGTAAATCCGTAAAAAAAGAAAGAAAACGCACTTCGCGCCACAGTTGTAGAATTCGTGACTTCAAGCGTGACGTCGTGCTTATTTTTTTTTCGTTTTTATGGTTCGCATTATATTATCCGACACCACTAATAAAAAAGCTCCAAAGCACGAAGTGCCCCTTCTCACTGTGCTCTGTTACTTCTTGAAAACGATGCGCGAGATGCAGCAAACCAATCTGCACGCGGCGAGTCACCAATGGTATACTTCGACGTTTATGGAATTTTATTCTTGCAAGGCAGAGCTTTAAAAAACCTCACACTTACAGTCCCTAGCGGAGTCTCGTACCAAACATCGTTCGTCACCAGCCATCACACCATAAATAAAGGGGGGGGGGGGGGGGGGAGTGGCGCACAAGCTTTTCATTAAAGGTATGACGCGGTAGCGTTAATGGTTGTTTTCCGCTTCCTTAATTAGTCTTTTTTTAATTGCGCATACTGATTAGCATACACCAGTAGACAGACTAGACTATGCGATACACCACAAGACACACAAGGTCTCCCTTTAATTAACTAAGTCGAAATTTAACTTTCAGCGTAATTAATTTACTTTACATCCTTATACCTCATAATGGCATTCCAGTGACGCTACGACCTCATAGACAGGATTTAACTTCAATTTTAATTACTTTCAGTCCACAGCTAACGTGTGACGTCACAAGCCTCTCGACCAATCCTGAATTAGTGTGACAACGCGCAGGGTTTTTCCTCCGAACGTTCGCTCTAACGCTACGGCGTCAAAATTAATTGGACACCCACGATAATGCGGACGACCAGGCTAGCTGCATTGGCACTGAATGTGGCTGCCACGTACGAGTTTACAACGGAGTGGTCACGTGATCGCGTTTCAACGCATTTGCAGGCGTCTCTTTTCGACCCCACCTCTCCCACCTGAAGGCGACGAAGTCAGCGCGAGGCACGGATTACCTGTGCCGGGTGGTGAGGGGTCACGCGATCGCATATGCTCGCCGGTCACGACAACTACACTATACGGTTAGGCCGGGAACCTTCGCCTTAACAGCCATGGAGCTTTAAAACGTGCACAACGGTTACACGCTGAGCCGGGAATCGAACCGTATATAGAGCTCCCGGTTCCACGAGCGCCGCGCTATCGGCTAAGCCACCAGTCCCATCAGCATTCTTTTTCCTTATTACTACACGGGAGAGAAGAAAAAAACCGCTTGACCCTCACGGGGCCGGCCGCTCGTTTTTCACATAACCAGGTCACATTATAGCGATCCCACACCACGAGCACCTCGGTGCTCTGGAAGAGCGTTCATAGATACGCGTATGTGCACGCGTCAAGAACGCGCAACCATTCGGTACGGGTTGACTAATTCCTTAGTCTGGGCACCAGCGCACGTACACTGGTCACCCATATTTATACATAGAAATCCCTCCGCTCGGCGATCCATCGTACGGCTCTTCCAAAGACCGAACAATCCCGGAGAGACAAGGTCACGCGGCACTCCAGAGCTTTTCCCTTACACGCACGGCACAAGCCGACCGCTGTAAACGGCGTGCAGTGTCGGTGTCCTTTCTTGAGAGACCGAAGAGAGGGGAGAGAGTGTCCCGCATAACACAGCTAGCACCGCGGTGCAGAACAAAGCAGCGGTCAGTGCATGGTTATACTTACGGCGAACGAACGCTCGAATAAACGCAGTGAGAGAGGTTACAGCGATGACGGCAGTGAACCTGCATCTCTGGTCGAACATGCACTGGCGCCGTAATGCCCTGTTTACTTACTTTCGAATATACGCGGTATGCCACGTTACTTTCTTCAACTGGTGTCACCATTTTAAACGCAGCCGCCTGGGAAGAATGAGCAGCGAATAAAAGCGGACAGATTACTGCCGACAAGTGAACGTGTTGGCACCAAAATTTCGCAGGCAGCGTAGCCTCCGAAATCCGTGAACACTCCCGCTCAGCTTCAACGGTCACGTTTTAGAAACCCGCGCGATATATAGCACAGAACCGCGGGCGGAAGCTTCGCTCAGCTGACCACCTCTGTACTCCGTTCTGACTGAATCAACAACATCGCTGAACAACAACAACAGCTGGCTGAACAACAGAACAACAACGCCACAACGGACGGCAACCGAAACACGTGTCGTTCAGCGAGAAACCTAGCTTGAAATCGGGATGCGCGTAGATGGGTGACATAGTTCCGGACTCGCTCAAGACGCTATTGTGGCCGCAGGGCAGTGCGCGCACCCGTGAGCGAGCCTTGGTGAGCCTCTGTGCATTTCTCGAACACACGGGCTTGACGTCCCCGTCTGTTTTCCGCCAGGTAGTGTCGCGCAGTGGCCGAACGCTCCGCGTGCGCTACCTCGGAAGATTAACAGCTGGGCGCCCCACCCCACCTGTTGTGTGCAAAGTGTTGTGCGAGTGTGCTTGTTTATTTTTTTTTACTCCACATGGGCGCAACTTGTACAATCGTATTATCTTATGTAAATAGTGTAAATATCCCCTATTGAAAAATGTGTACAGGATTGAATAGGTCAACAAATAGGATTATGGCACATTTCGTTTAACATTATGAAGTTTCGAAATCAATTCAGCCTTTGAGACACTCCTTAGTGGAGGGCTCCGTATAACTTCGATTACCCGTGGTTAGTTACCGTGCACTTACATCACACAGTGCATGCAAGACGTGGGTTCGAGCCCGCCCGCTACGGTAGCACTTCAATGAAGGAAAAATGTGAAAGGTCCGTGTACTGTGCGTTGTTAGCGCTCATTTAAGAACCCTAGGTGGTCGAAATTATCCGGAGCCCTCCACGACGGCGTCCCTCATAGTTTGAGCCGCTTTGGGACGTCCATCCTATAAAGCCAAACCAACTGTGCCATAATCCTATTTGCTGACCCATTCAAACCTATATACATTTTTCAGTAGGGTCACCTCGTCGCCCCCTGTCCTTTCTTAATGTACCCTCACCTCTTTTATTTCATTTCTTCAAACTGCCTGCTATCCTTTATTTCCGCTGCCCCAGTTCAGGTGCCGCCGCCGCAGCGATGGCAGATGCCGGGGTTAGCAAAAATCTTTTACCTTCCTTTTTTGTTATTATTTCTGAATTAAACAATTTAAAAAAAGATGGGTGAAGCGGCACACGCTCACCCATCACAGATTCACGCGCGATAGAAAGGCGAAGGAGCTGACTCATGCACACACACGCATGGAGTCTTGCGCGTCTCACTGCACGACGAATAAAGCGTGTCGGTCTCTTCGCGGGCCCAGCAGCAGTGAGTGTTTTGGCGAAGTGCACTGGCATAAAATAAGTTCTTTCACCGGCTTAAGTCATCCTTCTCCTGCATCTTCCCACTCAGCGAAACTCGCAGTATTTTACCAGCCTGAAAACATGCATCACAGAAAAAAATGGTCGCCGGCAACGTACCGTTTCTGGCATTTTGATGTCGCTGCTAACAAAATATTGCTTTGTATCTTCACGATTATATATGACTGCGCGTGCCGAGCATTTTTCAATCGATCACGTGAAAAAGGTCGTTGCCGTGAAGAATCCGGCGGCAACTGCACTATACACTCGCACGTTCACGGCGGAGCAAATAAGAAAACTCTCTGTAACGTTGTCAGCTGCCTTGAATTTCACCGCAATCATATGTCGCAACAATCGCGAATGAAAAAGCTCGCTAGTTCGATGCGCTTTCGCTCGGATTCCAATCGCTCTTCGAGGCACGCACCACGGGTGGGAAAAAGGGTCTCCTCCGCGATTAATCCACCGAATGCCACACGAGAGTATATATAGACAAGAATATATATACATTTGCGGCTCCCAATTCCAACGCTTTCAGAGAGTGCTTTTGCTATTTTTTTTTTCCCGGAGCGGCACACTTCGAGCTGTGAAATCGTGCGAGTCGTCTTCGGGGCGCAGTGAAGTCTCGCTAGATAACACTCCGCGTAGAGCACGCTAAGAACGGTGCCCCCGATAACGCGAGTGAAGGCCGGACGCGTTACCCAATAATAAGCAATGCAGTGCGAAAGAAACCGCTCTATTTTACGCGTACACGCATTATACGACAACCCCTTTGCAACGACCGCGCCCGCAGAGTTCCAACCGAGTACAGCTCGGCCTGAGACAATAGCGGGAGCCACACACTCAAGTCAACAACGAACAAGGAAGAGGAAAGCAAACCGGGAGAGAAAAGAAATGAATCCAGACCGCGCTTCGGCTGGCGCGTTTTTTCCTGCTCGTTGTTTCTGCGGGAACCTTCGGCGACGGACAACGCTTATAAGCAGCCAAGTCACACGCACTTCGAAAGGCGCCGCCCAGGATACAACAGAGGACGGGGAAGGGGGGACGAGCGAACCTTGGAGGCCGCGTAATATCCACGTAAGACTGCCGCGTCGCCAGAAACGTGACAAGAAGTCGCTCCGCGTCGCACTTGCACGAAAAGAAAAAAAAAGAAAGTACAACGTATCAGTAATTAGTATACGCAGCGCCCCTCAAAGGGAACAGAGAAAGTAGCATATACGACGGACCACGACAACTAAACGAAAAAATGAGACTGCGCAGCAAATAAGCGGCAGGCAGAAAAGAAACAAAACAAAAAGTAAAAAGCTCTACTCCGAGGAATAACCGCTGCAGAGTGAGGGATCTCCCGCAAACCACAAGGGCACAGTATGAGCCGGCTGCTCTTGATCACCGACGCATGCAGCGCCGAGCGAAAGGGAAGGCCCAAGCTCCTCGCTGCCGATACGCGGTCCAAAGGCCAAGGACCCGAATCGAAAGGACAAAACAAAGAGCGGGGGGGGGAGGGGGGGGGGGGCAGCCAGCTCGTTTATATCCTCACCAAGGCCCTATGAGCGCATGCTGTGAAGTGGCTGCCGAACGAGCACGAGGCACGCGCAGAGCTTATCGTCCGTCTCTCTCTCCGGCGGCCGATACACATCCGAGCCACCACTCGACGAGATGCAAGCCGACCGTTATACGGCGGCCATGGCACAACGCTAGAGAGAGAGACCTATAACTGGTTCAGCACCAGAAGAACACACACAGCCCGAACGCGAGATAGCATCGGACGCACACCACCGCAGCCAGAGCTGTGTGCACACACGCGAGCGAGCAGTGCGCTCGGCGTGATGAACAACACACGGCCGGCTATAGCCGGCTGGCTAGCCAGCCTACACCACCGCGGCGGCGGCGGCCCAGAAAGTGTGCCACAAAAACGCGCCAGTCGAGCGGCCGGCCGGCCCGACGGAGCGCTACTGTGCGGTCGTCGGTCGAAGGGCCAGCGGCCTCGGAGGGAGCGAAAGGAAAAACAAGCGGCCGGGCGTTGTCCGCCGTTGTAGTACGCCTCGTCCGAAGGAAAACAGGAGCCCAGCTCCACGCAGGAAACACACAGCTTGCGAGTATCTGTAGATACAAAGCGCTGTAGCCAGCGGCAGACAATGCAGGTGCGGCGCGCGAGAAGCAGCAACAGTCACCGGTCGGAGACAGCACGTGCGCGTAAAGGCTGGAGGAGATTTATCATTCACTCAAGCCCCGGTGGCCGCATTTCGGTGGAGGCTAAATAATAATAATAATTGGTTTTCTGGGAAAAGGAAATGGCGCAGTATCTGTCTCATATATCGTTGGACACCTGAACCGCGCCGTAAGGGAAGGGATAAAGGAGGGAGTGAAAGAAGGAAGAAAGAAAGAGGTGCCGTAGTGGAGGGCTCCGGAATAATTTCGACCACCTGGGGATCTTTAACGTGCACTGACATCGCACAGCACACGGGCTTAGCGTTTTTCCTCCATAAAAACGCAGTCGCCGCGGTCGGGTTCGAACCCGGTGGAGGCTAAATGCAAAAAACGCCGGGGTGCTTTTTCTTTCCGACCCAAGGTGGTCGAAATCAATCCGGATCTTTTCACTATATGCGGAGACTGTTTCCTCTCTCCCTCCTTTCACGACTCCTCTATTGCAAAGCTTCACTCAAGGGGCAGTAGAGGAGTCCGCCGTGGGTGAAACAGTTACTGCGACTCTTTGCTCAATATAACGTTAGTTTTTAAACGCAGTTCCGAAGCAAAAAAATAAATAAAAGTGGAGACTGAAAACCCGTGGTCAGCGACGCAGGCTCGGCGTTACGGAAATCCACGTTCTCGACCCTGTTTCCCGCAGTGTCCGAACCGTGGTACGCCTGAGACAGCGGGGCGACAGGGAAAGCAGCGCAGAAAGCGCCAGGGCAGAAAAGTAACAATAAACGCGGCTGTCGCGAAGCGATTACAGCAGAAAAACGCAGAAGGAAGGAAAGAGAACAGAACGCTTCCAGCCGAGACGACGGGCCTGCCTCGTGCGTAAGAGGAAAAACGCGGCAGCGGCCGAAATGCCCCGTCGCTCCTCCTAGCTGCATGCTCCGCAAGCGGCGTGTAATATACGCGTTGCACCGTAGCAGTACACAAACCCGCACAGAGGCCCGACCGGTCGTCGCTGCTGCTGCTGCTGCTGGCCATCGCCCGTTTCTTTCTACGGCTGCGCGCTCGGTCGGAGCGGCGTGTGTGCGGGCGCGCATCGCCGAGAGAAAAAAAAAATAAACGGGAGAAATAAAGCCGCCACGTTTGTCTCGAAATCGAAGCTCGCTCGGTCTCTTCTGCGCCCAGTCGCATCAGAAAGAACGGGGAGGTAAATGCACGGTGTAAACACACGCAGGGGCGGTTGGCCGCAAGTAGGCAAACAAACAGAAGGGAAGCCGACCGGGCGGCGCGTCGACCTCGGCAGGGCCACTCCGAAGGTGACACAAAACGATTCACGTTCGAGTAGGCAAGCAGGCAGAAAAGCGACGACGCGAAGCGGCAAGGTTAGCCCGAATTGCGGAGAAAGAAGAAGGGAGGAAAGAGAGAGAGAGAGAGCTCGATCTTCGCGGAGAAAACTGGCAAAAATAAAGGAGCCGCGCGGTAGTAAGCAAGCAAGGGGGGGCGACCTTCGACAACCTTAGCCCAGATCTGGTTCGATCTCTGCGAGCAGCGAACGGGAACGCGAACTGCGCTCGACAGAGTCGAAAGCGAAGTGACTTTGGGTCGCAGACCGATTACCGTCGCCCCCGTCACGGCGAGGCTGCAGGCAGTCGGTAGTACGGCACGGTGAAAACGAGACGGCAAAAAAAAAAAAAAGTTTTACACATGTAACAAGAGCGCGGCCGTATTCGCTGCTTCGCGAAAGGTGCCGCCGTCCGCATACGCGTCGCGAGCCGTCGCAATCTTCGATGCCGAAATGGATACAGACGCGTGCGGATTAGTTAACCTCTGCCAAACGGGGCAACGCTAAGGCACTCTGTTCTGAAAAGTTGTGACCGCAGTTCACCTCAGCAGCGTGCTTTTCTTTTTTTGTCAATGATTTCTTTCCTTTTTTGTGTACGTTGCGTCAGCCTGCGCATTGCAAACAGTGAACGAAACACGGCCGAATTTAAATCACCGGGCTTCTAATCGTCCTTTTTCTTAGTTTCTTTTTTTTTAAAGCCAGGATGCAACGCCCTGTGGATTTACCATGCGAGGGGAGCCGTCGGGGGGAACCACTCTGGACGTGCCACTCCAGTAAATTCTAAGCACGTCAGTACTGCTCTCGGTGGTTCCCGGAAAATATCCTTCGGCCGGTCACTTTGCATTAAGGTATTGCGACATCTTTTAAGAACATTTGTTACATTAGGCACAGATTCCGAAGAGGGCCAGGTTAGTAGGTTGTTGCAGCGTGGGCGCTTTAGTTTCGTTAGCAAGCGCCTTACGGTTAAGTGTGTCTGCACGCTTTACGGTGCCATCAATCATCTTTGCCGCACATTTTTTTTTTTTCGTAAGTGCTTCCCGAATGTTTGCGCAGTACTGGCAGAAATCCTACGGTTCGGACTCCGGAGCATATCATTTTAAAGCGGACTGCTCGACTGCAAGGAATGCTTGTATAGCAATGTTTCATTTGCTAAAAATTTACGGGACCTTTTCACTTCTAAAATTAACACTTCCGTAGTTGACCCGCCGCGGTGGCTGAGTGGTTAGGGCGCTCGGCTACTGATCCGGAGCTCCCGGGTTCGAACCCGACCGCGGCGGCTGCGTCTTTATGGAGGAAAAATGGTAAGGCGCCCGTGTGCTGTGCGATGTCAGTGCACGTTAAAGATCCCCAGGTGGTCGAAATTATTCCGGAGCCCTCCACTACGGCACCTTTCTTCTTTCACTCCCTCCTTTATCCCTTCCCTTACGGCGCGGTTCAGGTGTCCAACGATATATGAGACAGATACTGCGCCATTTCCTTTCTCCGAAAACCAATTATTATCCCCGGGTAGTCGAAATTACTCCGGAGCCCTCCACTACGGCACCTATTATTCCTTTCTTCCTTCACTCCCTCCTTTATCCCTTCCCTTACGGCGCGGTTCAGGTGTCCAAAGATATATGAGACAGATACTGCGCCATTTCCTTTCCCCAATAAAACCAATTATCATTATTATTATTAATATTATTATTAGTCAGCGGCTCTTGACCTTGCAGCAAACCTCGGTTTAGAGTAATTTGTTCACAAATGACGACATCGCAAGTAGCGGTCAGCACCGCTCCTATTTACACAGTGTAAATAAAACGGAACTACATATGCGGTACCGAAAATTGAATCTATATCTGCTTGAATGTTCCGTCTGCCGCATTCAGTATATTCGTTGCGACACCTTTTCGGTTCCGTTCTAATAACCACAAAGCTCACAGCATCCAAGCACATAGGCATTGCCGGTCACTTATTCGATAAACTAAAAGCTACAGTTCTTGAATCCGGATTTTGATCACACCCCGATCGAAAAGTCAGAGGGCCCTTTATAATTCATACAATCAAAGCTGCCTCGTCAGGCATAAACGAAAGAGTTGAAAAATTAACCTGCCAATCACAATATCATCGTTTTCGAGGAGCCCGATCGGAAATATCAGTGGGGATTCCAAAATATGCATTACATGCTTCTGTATCACACATTTGCATTTGTGTAGTTCTTTGTAATCTTGGCACGTTTCCTACCACACTATGTATAGTTCACTTCTTACATGCATTTTTATGTTTTTATATGACCACTCTGTGCTCTATATCACACAGTGCTATATCTTTGCGCTTCGCCATGAGGCACTGCTTTGTTTCTTTCTTTTTTTTATGCTCCGCATTCTAAACAACTGCGAGCAAAATTTTCTCACCTACACTCACTAGATGTAATCACTGCTTGTTTGCCACCTATTTTGCCATTCCGCCACCCGCCTTCTTGGGGATAAATATACTTTTTTTACTTTTTGGAGCTTTGATTGTACTGCACATTTTCTGATGTGTCACCAAGCGATTACCACCAAGGTTTGAATTTACGATCTTCAAAGATTGCACTCTCACATCACTTTGATACAGATATGATCACTCATATATATGACACTGCTAGCCCTATTACACTTTTTTCCGGCGAAGGCCGTTTCCGGATATGTCAATTAAACTGATTATTCTCACGTCTTAACCATTGTTGTTGTTGTTGTTGTGCGTGCTTGCGTGTGCGTGCAGGTGCGTTTCTTTCTTTCTTCCTAGTCGCCTTTATCGAGATGGACGCACACGCAAAAGTGGCCCCGTCAGAGAGCGCTGTTATCGCAGCCCTAAAAGGTGCGCACTAGAAGGCGACGGGAAACTGTTTTCGTCGGGACCATTCTTACTCCTCGGACAGCACAAAGTAATAAAAATTCATACGCAGTGCACGGGTAACACGGAGGACTCGGCAGGTGTGTGTGTGTGTGTGTGTGTGTGTGTGTGTGTGTGTGTGTGTGTGTGTGTGTGTGTGTGTGTGTGTGTGTGTGTGTGTGTGTGTGTGTGTGTGTGTGTGTGTGTGTGTGTGTGTGTGTGTGTGTGTGTGTGTGTGTGTGTGTGTGTGTGTGTGTGTGTGTGTGTGTGTGTGTGTGTGTGTGTGTGTGTGTGTGTGTGTGTGTGTGTGTGTGTGTGTGTGTGTGTGTGTGTGTGTGTGTGTGTGTGTGTGTGTGTGTGTGTGTGTGTGTGTGTGTGTGTGTGTGTGTGTGTGTGTGTGTGTGTGTGTGTGTGTGTGTGTGTGTGTGTGTGTGTGTGTGTGTGTGTGTGTGTGTGTGTGTGTGTGTGTGTGTGTGTGTGTGTGTGTGTGTGTGTGTGTGTGTGTGTGTGTGTGTGTGTGTGTGTGTGTGTGTGTGTGTGTGTGTGTGTGTGTGTGTGTGTGTGTGTGTGTGTGTGTGTGTGTGTGTGTGTGTGTGTGTGTGTGTGTGTGTGTGTGTGTGTGTGTGTGTGTGTGTGTGTGTGTGTGTGTGTGTGTGTGTGTGTGTGTGTGTGTGTGTGTGTGTGTGTGTGTGTGTGTGTGTGTGTGTGTGTGTGTGTGTGTGTGTGTGTGTGTGTGTGTGTGTGTGTGTGTGTGTGTGTGTGTGTGTGTGTGTGTGTGTGTGTGTGTGTGTGTGTGTGTGTGTGTGTGTGTGTGTGTGTGTGTGTGTGTGTGTGTGTGTGTGTGTGTGTGTGTGTACAACAGGCATCCTCCGTAGGTGCGTGTATACTAAAGGCAATGACGTCATTCTGCGGCAACGCAATCAAGAGCACAGGTGGAAACAGCCGGTTGCGTCAGCGCGACTTATACACAGTGTGCGGCAGGTAACTTGAACCATGCTTCTGAACAAATAAAAAGAATAGAAAAGGAAGTAAAAAGGCGCGCACGAATGAAAACAACTGCGTTTTTATGGAGGAAAAACGCTAAGGCGCCCGTGTGCTGTGCGATGTCAGTGCACGTTAAAGATCCCCAGGTGGGCGAAATTATTCCGGAGCCCTCCACTACGGCACCTAATTCCTCCTTTCTTCTTTCTCACTCCCTCTCTTATCCCTTCCCTTACAGCGCGGTTCAGGTGTCCAACGATATATGAGACAGATACTGCGACATTTCCTTTCTCCAAAAACCAATTATTATTATTATTATTATTATTATCATTATTATTATTATTATTATTATTATTATTATTATTATTATTATTATTAAGGCCAAACGCGTAGCGCCACTCAGACCATTTTTGATAGCGCGTCCCCGTGAATAATAGCAACAATCAATTCCGCACTCCACAGTAGTACTGTAATGATTTGAAGAATTGCACAGCGGGTCCAGAAATACCCGATTGAGTTAAATGCGACAATTTAGCTATTGTACTCGTGGTTCCTTCTTTCCAGCTTAAGGCCCGAAAGTTGTGAGAAGCAGCCACATGATTCGGCTGTTGCGCCCGCGATGCTGAGCCAGCGATCAGAAGAGGCGCCACTGCAGATAACTGCGCGTCAAAGCAAATGACTGCTTACAGAAGCTGGTAGCACGTGCGAAAAGCACAGCACGGGCAGCAAAAGCCGACGGCTAAAAATAGGCACAAGACGAACGCGGTGCAGAACGGTGAGCAATATCCAGAACACAGAGCAAGCGGCCTCCACCACGGTCTTCCCAAGAGCTGAAGGATGGGTCACGGCAGCCATTTGCACCATTAGCAAGCACCACCGGCATACGGTAGCGCACGCGACGGTGCCGAAATGGCGCGCCAATGCGGCCTGTCCCCGAGTTGCAGCGCAGCGCCAGGAAGGACATCTCGATCACCTTCACTCACTGACCCCCGACGTTTCCGGCCGAAAGCACACCGGCCTCTCCAGCACAGGTTCGGACTGGCACGCGCAACTGCTACGTCGCAAAGAGCTTTTGGGAGCTTATGTACAATGTACACCAGTTCATAAGCTGCACACACGAACGGAGATTGAACCATTTGCAGCTCCCGGGTGACAGTTGAGGGTAGGCAACAATTTGGCATTTTTACGAATCCAGCGTCCCGCTAAATTTTGCCGCCGACAGCGCGGTTTGGTGTTGTCGCAAGCTGGTTGTGCGTCACTGTGGCAACACACAACCAGCTATCCCTATAGGAACGCGCATGACACCCGGCCAGCCATGCTACGTGTTGCACCACTGCAGAGGAGAAAACACTCGTCAACCTGCAGGAACAGCAACCGCGCCTCTGCTGCGATCTCTGCTGAGGAACAGTGTGCAGAGCACAGGTCTACGGAGAGCGCGATGGAGGGCTCCACTGCAGCGCAAGCCCTACGGCACCCCCCGCAGCGGCAGCGTGTACATGCCGTGCACCACTCACCCGAGTCGCTCCTTCTCCCGCGCCCGCAACTCGAGGTCGCGCTGGATGACGGAAAGGATGCGCTCACACTCCTCCTGGCTCAGGTGCGACAGGTTCAGCCTCCGGCCCATGGTCGGCCCCCACATTCACATGGCACACCTGCGAAGAGCCACCACGGGAAGGAAGGTCAGTCCAACAGCCACCCCCGCATGGAGGTATGAAACGCACAGCCGCCACGGAAACCAAGCGAATGACACGCGCGGATCCCCCCAGTGCGGTGTCAACGACATGCGCCTGTCGTAGTCATGACTCGTCAGATACAAAAGCCTAACCGTGTTGATACTAAGGTGCGAGTTATCAAAGAACCTCGGGCGGCCGAATTAATTGGTGCAGCTGATCAGGGCCGTCGACGACCACGGACTGAAGGAGCAGGCCGGAAGATGAAAGAAATCGCGCTCGCGCGAGCGAGGGCGCGAAAGCAGCAAGTTACTTCCAACTACGCAGCTCCTACCACCCCCTCCCATCTCCCTCCCTGTCGTGGGGAAAAAAAATAAAGAAAAGCAGGGATGGAAATGAAGAAAAATGGCGCTACGACTGCCAATGGTTTGCTCTCAGCGCTTATTCGGCGTTGCTTTTTTGGTCGGGCCTCGAGTAGTTTTATGCGCGTGATGGTGCAGTATACGTAACATCCCCATACATAAAAAAAAAAAGAAAATGACATAATACCAGCAGGAAGTAGCGAAGGTTGCTTTACTGCGAATACAGCTCCTGCAGCTTCGGGCGCACGATTCTAACACGCGTACTGCGCAATTCGCGCGCTATCGACGGACTGGGGACGCGCAAATTCCTCGCCACGGAAGCGCTGTGAGAACGTTCCCGACAATCGGGCGGCGCAATCCGCCTATCTCGAGGTGCGACGCACTGCGGCCACACGGCGACAATAAGGGGGGGGGGGGCATTGCGCGCATTTCGCCGTTTCGCGCCGAGGTACGCGATGTGCCTTGCCACTACAGAGGTACGACACAGCAGCCCCCCCCCCCCCCCCCCCCCAAACAGTGCTAGGAATTTTGTAGAAAAATACGAAGGACGTGGTCATCTCTGGATCAAAGAAGATGAAGAGAATATGAAGCTCCACCGACTGCACTCGACTAGCTGATATGAGTCATTGTTTCACATTTGTTTGACTGTACAAAACACCCTGTCCAATCCCCCACTGCGGTTATTTGCCACTGCAACAGAGGACACCACCACCAACAACAACAAGGTCGGCACCGTGTGCCCGTTTCTTGCGCCGCCCTCCTTTGCTCGGTCTTTTGTAAACTAAAACCCTATGCCTTTCTTCTGAGCGGACCTCCTTTCAATATATATATATATATATATATATATATATATATATATATATATATATATATATATATATATATATATATATATATATATATATATATATATATATATATATATATATATATATATATATATATATATATATATATATATTAGTTTTTTTACTGCACAAGCTGTATATATGGTATATATTTCAGCTTTAGATTATCGTGTACTGCATGTCGAGTTGTCCAACATATGGTCCAGCTGCCTTGCACAGGGGACAAGGGCCAGCCAAGCCGATGAAACTTTGTGCCTTGTCTCCCGATCGTTGAAGGAAACACTAATGTGCACTGAAGTGGAATTTGAGTAGGAAACTTTCTGAGCCTGGTGGCGCCGTCACCACTTCGCTTCAATAGCAACGCTTTTTGCATCCACGCACCGATGCTGCGCTAACTACGAGTGCAGTACCTCAAAGTCATCTTCGAGGCCGACGCTAGCATTGGGTACCGTAACTACATGGATCGATAAGCAGCCCCCTTTTGTATGGGTACTGTCGTGGCACTTTCTTTTTTTTTTACTTCTAACACTAGCCGAGACACTATAAGCTGACCAGTTTAACAGCTAACACGCGTTCTTCGAACAGATTATGCAAATTTACATCTTTTCTTAATTAAACTATCTCGCATATCTTAGATGTCTATTTACACCCCCTTCATACCGGGCGGTCACCTAGCAAATGATATTTAACTATTTAAGGCGCTACGTACTCAACTGTGTACATGGCGAATTCTCAGCTTTTCCTGGAAGCAGTGATTTCTTTGTTCCCGATGAATTTGCCACTTTCAATATCACAAGTGCACGCCTTTCCATGTTGCAGAGCAAATAATATTTATCGAAACAGTAATCATTCTACAGCAGGTACTTCGACATTAGCCGACATAGGGTAACATAACCAATTCTAAAACTAGCAATTATCACTTTTTTTTTTCGCGTTTCTAACAACATGTGCATCTCAGAAAAAAAAAAAACGATGCGTGATCCCCTGACCCGTCGAGTACTCATGTGACAAGTCCTGGTGTTTAGACGTTATACAATTTCCGTCCATTATGAGACTTTGGGCAGAACTTTGCACATGTCTTAAAAAATTTAAAAAAAGAAACGAAAGTTATCTTGCGTGTTCTGCGTTCCAAACCTAATTTGGCTTCTTTTGAGGCCTGAACTGACTGTTTCCGCGCTAGGTATTTTTTTTTTCTGAAGAGAAATGACGCGCAGTGCCTGAAAGGGTTATAACTATAGTCTTTCGCATCCACTGTCTCAACTTCCTCCTCTCTGCTATACTACTGCCTCACTCTTCTCCGCCAGTCCTAAAATCTTCTCCCACCAGTTTCCGTTTCCAGAACATTGACCACATCCAACTATAGCACAGCGGAGAAACACCGTAATCGCGCAAAACCGCCACAGAGAGCGGACCCACGTATCTTTCTGTATCCCGACAGGCGCAGCCCTGCAAACCTCTGACGACCGAGCTTATCCGGAAACACGCAGCCTCTTCACGGCGCGAGTGCCACACCAAGGCTGCAGCCTGGCCTTGAGCTGCAGACCCCTCGCGAGTTATCGCCGCAGTACACACCGAGTGGCCGCGACAACCTGACGGGCCGCGAGTTAAAAAGAACTTTGCTCGGAGAGCCAACGGCATGCCCCACAAAAAGGGGAAAAAAAAAAAACTCGCCGCGCCGCCTGCCACATGTATATATGCCAACGACGTCAGGAACAGTTGTAGCGTCATTTTACCCGGCCGGTATGCCGAGCCGGAACTCTGAGTCACCGAGCGCCGTTAAGCACTCGGAAAAAAAGCTCTCGGGCCTTCGGTTGGAGACCCGCATGGACAACACCCTCTCAATGCTAAGGCCTCTCCACCGGCCGCGTGACGTCACGCCAAGGGACCGTGCAGGCCCCGCGCTCCGCGATTTCAGCGCGCCGCGCCCGTCTGCACTATTCGGGTACTGCCGTACGTAGCTGCCTTATAAGTGATTCCTTCATTTTCATTTTTGTCGTTGCTGCAGAAAAGAAATTCGCTAGTTTGTGCGCGCCTTAGGCTATCATTTTATCTGCTTTATATATTTTTTTTATTGCAGAACACCTTATTGTCAAGAAAGTTCGAGCTGCTAATACAGTTTTTTATAATAAACAATTTAGCATACGGCCGCCAATTTCGCATTATTGGTCATTATAATAAAAAATTGATTAGTTAATTTCAATTAATCATCTAATTATTAGGTTCTATCACGTACATGATGTCTGCCGTGCGGTAAAATCCATCCGCACAGACCGCACATGCGTATATCTAGTTGTTAAAGTAGAAGTTCGTGAACATTGAAAAAAAAAACACCGTCTACTGCGCATTGTGTTAGTTTTATTCTGTATTGTGTTTTGCTTAAAGCTTTCACACACAGCAATAATGACACTCACAATAATGTTGCGCTGTTGAGTATTTGTACAGCTAATCTGACCCTTACAATAAAAAACGACGAGACACCAGCAATGAAGTGTGCGCAAAGCATTTTTATTGCTTGGGAATAAAACTTACTTCTTCTTAAGCGTTGCTGCTTTCCGGGCTGCGGCCTTCTGCTGCGCATTGTCTTGTATGGCATCATTTCTTAGTTTGCAAAAGTTGTTTAGAACAACGTTGGTTGCAACGCGTACTACCAAGCGCAGGAGAGTTTGTGCAGTGTGGCCATTTTCACATGTCTCAATGTCGTGTTCGTCCAGGAGGGAAATCGTCTGTGAAATCACGACACCACGTTGATTTCTACAGGAGAGAAAATCTTCCGCGGTTGCTCCAAAAGACAACTTCTCTGCAACTAGTTTAGTCATCAGTACCATGTGAACTGTGCATGGCTGGGGAAACTTCAGCCCTCCTCTCGACAGGTTAGCTATCATGGCAGTATTTTCCGCTTCGATCTCTCGATTTTCAATCACCAATGTGCTGAAGCAAGCAGAACATGAAAGCTTCTTTAAAGCAGCATGAGCAGCGTATCCTGCAATGTAGACAATAGCATCCATGTCAGAGTGGGCGTGTGTAATATCGTCGTCGCTGACAGCCACAGAAAAGTTGCATGGGACAAGATCCTCACTTACGTCTTCAAACTCTGTTTCCTCGCGTGGAAATGTCAAAAGTTTTTGAAGACGAAGCTTCTTCTCACATTCGTAGAGCTGACGCACGGAAATGTGGTACTGTGATCCTGCCAGCTGGCGGTAACGGCCGAACCGGTCTTCTAGCGCATCCGTCTGAAATTTGCCCAGCAGTACGTACTTGAAGTGAAGTTCTTCTAAGCAGTAGCGCGAGAGTTCTACCAGAGAATAGCATGTCAGTCGCAAAGCACTGTGAGTCTCTTTCGTCAGCGAGCCACTGGTGATGTTTATTCTTGCCCAAGCGTCCAACCAGTCCACAACGCCGCTCAGGAAAGCTAACTGTGTGTCATCAACAGACCTTACAGGGTCTTGCATGCTGTCCCTTAGCCTCTGGCCTTTGCAAGGGGTCTTAACATTGACTATTTGCCACCATGTGAGGATAACGTCAATGAAAAGAGCAGTCGACTCAGCTTGAGGAATCTTGAACGCGGAACCATGTGTCCTGAGGGCATTTGAAACAAACTGATTAATGACGTCGAGAGCGAGCTTTACATTTTGCCGCTCCATTGAGGTTGGATTCACGGCTTTTGCGTTCAGTCTGTAAGCAGCCTTCACAAGCGACGTCTTCTCTGAAGAATAAAGCTGCCGCACAGCTGCGAAAGAAGCAGCTTTCATACGAGGAGGCCCTTCGGGCATTGCTCCACTCAAGTCCATTTCAGGGAAATAGAGGCATGTTCCAGGGTTTTTCTGGTTAATCCAATTGTTCCTAATGCACTTCAAGAGATGCACAGGATCGACCACGTAGAAAAGAGGGCGAGCGTTATCGGCTGGATGGGGATAGACAATGCTCACCTGAGGACTTGTAGCAAATAACGACATCATCTTGCGGTTCAGAGCATTGTTGTCCGTTATCACAGCGATAATTTTGAGCCCCATTTTCTCAACATTAATGATTATGTTCTTAGCATGCTCGTGCAAAATTTCTGCGCTCAGTTTGCTCACAGGTAATATGTGAATGACGTCCTTGTTTGCAGAAAGGAGTGATTGTACCATGAACACATGGGCTGTTGTTGCTGGTTCCGTTGAATGAACCGACGATCCTACTATTGTGCCCCCTTTGTAGTCGAAGTATGGTTTTATGTGGATCTCATCGATCATCAGGGTCACTGTCTTCTCGTGGTCTTTCATTGATTTGACTCGTTCTCGGATGTAGGAGAGACAGTGCGGTTGATTTTGCTCCACAAGAGGGTCAGCTTTGTAATTTGAGCAAACACGGCGCAGTGTGGAAGGATGGGGCAGAATGATTCTTGATGCAGCTCTTGTGAAGTGATATGCGTGAGGAGAAATTGAATTCAAAATACTGGCGAATACCAGCAGCTCTGCGCTATACACATGCTGTTTCGCGAGGAGAAGCTCTATCTGCTCAACCAGAAATTTCAGCAAAGAAGACTGTTCTTTCGTCGTATCACTGTCCTCAATGAGGTCTGCAAGCAGTGAACCGACAAACTGCAATACTTTAGTATGTTTCGACTCTTTCGTCACCTCAGGTATATTATGCAAGCCTATCTCGAGTTCTTCTAGCAGCAAGGACAGGCTGGAGGTGTCGCATACTTGAGCTGGCAGAATCCTGCCTGAAGGAAGCGACAGAAGCTTCACTCCATTCAAGAAAACAGAAAGTGACAGATCAGGGAGAACTACCAAGGCGCATTTCACATTAGGTGAAGGATCATTCTCGATGAGAAGGAACCTAACGCACTGCTCATCGACAGAAACGGTCCAGAATTTCGTGTTGCAGATTCCAGGCAACTTAGATTTGAACTCCTCGTAAGATGAAACTTTGTTTCTTTTCTGTTCAAGCTCATTAGACTCAAGTGACTTCCTCATAGCCTCCTGCAAAGCAGCGTTTTCCCTTCTTGCTTTTTTCGTCTCTGGCGATTCACTCCGTCCAGGCGTTGAGGACAAGTATTTTGGGCAGTTTGGAAAAACAGAAGGCGCAGCATCAATCTTCAACTGTAGCCTGTCACGCTTCACCTCTATTATTTTCCCTGTCAGTTCATCTTGGTGTGACAACGTCGTAATGAAGTCGCCTGCGTGGAAGTGCAGTTCACACACCTGCACGAGAAAATGAAGCAAGGCCATTCGCCATGACTCTCCATTGCCTAAAACACTAAGTAAAAAGAGTCTGAATAGTGAACAGCTTTTACATATTTACACAGCTTTTACACAAGCCTTGTGCACATCCACAGAACTAAATGCTTCCTGGACAATTCATACATAAGTGTAAGAAGTGATATCATTGCCTACAAAGACAGCATGCCTTTCCGGGAGCGACAGCTCACAACTAAGATAATTACCAGCGCCTATTAAGCAATATTTCAGAGTCTTACCCTCGAATGCTCTGTAGGTGTGAAATCCTTCCGTGGAATGGCTCGCAACCAGGCTTTTCTTCGTACTTCGTCTCTTGGGAAGCAATAAACACGTACTTTGGGACCATTCTGGTAGTTCCCGCGGCACCCGGGAACACAGCACCGGCCCATGTTTCACGAAGTTGCACTCGCTACACGGCAGGCAATCAGTTTCCCATTCGTGCGCTAGCACAGGTACGCACGCCACACAAGAAACGGCCACACGAAACAGACACAGCCGTGCGAGGAGCGAACGGAAATGCACCCAACGCCAGGCTGAAAGACTCAAGCAGCAGCTAGACGCTCACTGCAAGACTGCGTTCGTGTCTGTGCTTGCCCGGGCAAGCGCGAGCACATCGAGGGAGACAACCGAGCGGAGCGGAGCCGCGCTTGGTGAGCAGCCTGACCGGACACTTGGCGTGACGTAGCGCGTGTGGAAAGGAGGGCCTGGAGAGGCCTGAAGAAAGTATTTAGAGGGTGTTGGCATGGATGCACGAGGGGGAGGAGGGGGGGGGGTGCATAGATTTTTGTAAAAAGCGCTCCCAGCGCGTCGCCCCTTTGCTCGAAAGCACGAGGGTTTTACGCTGACCGCTGTGTGCAAGCAGTGCAAAGATAGACGCGAACGTTGTATATACGTTCCCGCAACAGCCCTCCAGAGAACACGTGTTCTGACCCCCGCGCGCAAACAATGAAACCTGGCTTCGCTCAGCGCTCCGCCAGCACACGAGGCAGCAGGCGCGCGCGACTGTGGCCGTGGACGCAAAGCTATACGAGCACGAGGCGACTGTTTCCACAAGTGTTTCGTCCTTGCGCGTCAACCGCACAGCTCTGGAAGTGGCCTCTCATTCGTAGATTTCATTCCGTACCAACCAGGGACGAATTCACGGGGCACTATTGGAGGAGGAGGCGGCTTGAAGGAGGGGGTCAGTCCTATTTCCACCATGCATTTAGCGGGCATTTTTTATCGAAAAACAAAACGGGAGGGGGGCAGGGGGTTCGCAGCGGGGTTCTCATTTGCACAATTCCTTGCCCGTGACAGCTATAGCCACAGGAAGTAGTCCCCTATAAAGGCCGTCTAAATGTGCCAACCAGTAAACAGCAGGACTGGCACCGAGGCCAGCACATGCAGAAACGACATGTGGTGTGGCCCGATGTAACTGGCAAGAAAGACCGCAATGAACCGAAGAACGGTAGTGGCTGGACTGTATTCAATTGTTGCACAACTACCAAACTCTGGCGCTAGCCACGGGAAGTCACCACCCCATTTCTCTGTTCACGGCCTTAAAAAATCCAGACGGAACTCGAGCGGGGAACATGAGCTGAAACCATAAAAAAAGATAAGTGGGCGATACTCCGCGCCCCGCACGAACCACGGCGGGAGTCTGTAAGTGAGACTCCGTGTATCCGAAAGTTGTATTTTCCTTCTTGTATATCAGCCCTACGCGAACCTTGTCGCCTCTGCCTTCGCGAAGCACTGCCGAAGAATACGGAGACGCTTTCGCCCGACCATTACCGAGAATCACCGCTACCAAATCCCTACTTGGAAGCTCAGCAAAGTTCGCTCTAAAGATTTGAGTTTGATGCAGTGATGTGCCATTCGGGGAAGTCTCCCTTTTGTTCGGAGAATTTGAGGGGTAAATTTTGACAAAAAGGGAACATTTACGGAGTTTCACCGAAATGTGAGAACCAAAATTGTCTTACTTTCTACAAAATTACGGTGTTTCCCAGCTGCTGCACTGAAAAAGAACACCTGAAATAGGGAATTTCGGGCCAAGTGAAAGGGAATTTTCGGCTGCGACATGGAGCGTACATGCCGCACCCTCGCATGCACAACTAGGTAATACATAAATTTCAGTTTTAACCTGATTGGTTTGATCCCAGGATAATGGAGGAAAATATGCGTGTCTCTCCTCCAGTATACAGCGAACATTTGAAATTTTATTATCATGAGCAATACCTGCTTTTAAAAAAAGACGTCTTTCGGTATTTATATCATCATCAAAACGCGATAAAACGTTCCACTAGATATCACTGTATGCCATGCATTTAATCACAGCCAACTGTCTTACTTCCTGCCATCATGTAGACCACCCACCGATATTGTTCCCGTCATGCGCCTCAAGTCGCACCACGTCCCTTCTCGACCAGCGGCCTAGCGCCGACACGGCGCTCGTGCCGCCGGGGGTCATGTTGCGACGAAGCGGCAGTGCAAGACGAAGTGGCCTCCCACGTGAGAGGACGAACGAAGAAGAAGAAGACAGTCCCTGTTTGCGTTGGTGCTCCCTGCTAGGAACTCTTCATCCTAAACCCCTAACGCTTGTAAATAAATGTAAATAGTATTTCCCCGTAACAATACATACCAGACTCTCAAAGTCTGAAAGTTAATATTCGTACTGAGGTATGCACAAATTATTTAAAGCTCACAGTCACACTCGCCGGATTACCGTTATGAAGTGGCATACGTTACGAAAGCGAATCTTCTGATACATTTCATTCATTTCTCATTGTGTACCTAAAAACGACTTGATAAATTACCCTGCCAACTTTTAAGCTATGCTTTGTGTTCTTAATATTTTGTGGTCACGCAATATAAGCTTCTTACTTTTTTCTTAAATAATGCATTATTGTGTGCCTTTCTTTATGTGTATACACCTTAGGTTTTTCTTGTTTTCTGTAATACTATACACCCTGCTGCTATGTTTGCTGCCTATTCTATATTAATGCCGCTATCTTTGTACTAGCAGATCCCTCAGATAGTTTCTTAATTTTCGGACGTCCTAATATAATTTTTGTATATACAATAAATATTGAACAAACTTGAACAGAGTACAGATCGATTGATGTCCAAATTCAGTGCCCGACTACGGTACCTTCTTCTGAATATAAATTTTGTGTAACACACTATTCACGCACAGAAATAATTCGGTTCTCCATGCAGAATGACAATTTTGAGCAGCAACTATCTTGGGCACGGTTCAGTACCCGACCGCACTGGATCCAATGATGAATGCCGCTCTTACGTGTCCGAACACATCGGCAAACGTTTCGGTACGCGTCAACTGGTAAAAGGCTGAGCCCGGTATGTACCCAAGCCCCCGCCCTCCCACCCTTCTTGTAACAAGAAGTCATCTTGAGCCCCTCCCAAAAAAGAAAAAAATCCTGGTTACATGTCTGCACCAAGCATACCTTCAGTACAAGTCAGGTCTTGTCGAGTTACAATTTCGTACGATCTTAGACTAAATAGTTAAGAATAGTCACAAATATTGCGTATAAAAGTGGAAAGGTATCGCAAGACCGTCTGCTCTCGCCCTGTACATATCAGCGCGCAAGCGGAAAACGACGTCTACAAGCCTTGGCAACTTCCCGATGTCCCCATAGTGTGGCGTGACCATAGCATGACCATAATGTGACCGCTAATCACACTGCGTCACCACGCGTCACCACGCGCGCACGTCAGGCGCTTGGTGGTGCACTCACGCCATCTGGGACGAGGAAAACCAACGACGGAGACGGACAAACGCGACAAGGTCAAGCGGATACCCGGACGTGGTGGCTTCTTCTTTGCGCTCCTCGCGCCCAGTTTCCTCGTCATCGACCCCCAACGACTTCCATCCCGTTCCATGATAATAATGACCCCACCCCCTCACACATATCACACACGATCACCACAGGGATGCCACGAAGCACGCCGCAGGAAAATGGCACCCTTCGCCGCAAAAATGTGCAATACACCAGATGAATCTTGTGATCAGCGGATTAATCTCCGTGTCCAGTATGTTTCCAGACACCCCACTGTGCGAGCCTCAAGAGGAGAAAATAATTACAACTACCTCCATGTTTCACGGTGCTGCTGCTCATGAAGAAAACTTCAAATAAACGAATTACGACAGCGCATGCGACCCGCAGTCACGAGTTTATAGAACACAATATTAGCGAGAAAAAAAAATCGACAGCACGGTTACCGCTGGTCAACGCGAGATACAGCGAAAGATGTTAAGGTATTTGTCCTTAATGATGTGTAACGGTAGAGAATATGAGAGAGACCTTGCATCTGTATAGTTCTAAGGCGCTCTTTTTAATTTTCCACACATATGTAGTCTTTTTTTTTCTCTAGGTCAGCTCTCCAGTCCGCCGTCCAACAAGCGCAGCACTGCCGATGATTCTCTCCTCGGGCGGCGCGTTTCGCAGCAGGTGTCGCAGATGGACCGTGCTACATGCCTCTGCTCTCGTCATACCCTCCATCCGCCTTTCACGGTAACCACGTTCCGGGTGGTTACAGTGGTACGCCTTCCTACTCTCTCGTCATGCCCTCTTCCACTCGCCGTACCCTCCTTCCAAGGCAACCCTCCGGTCGGTTGCGCCTTCTTACGCTCTCGCCATACCCTCCTCCTTCCACGGTAATCATCCTCCGGTTGGGGATTCCTCCGCTCTGTCCACAGCCTCCTCCTTGCACGCTTGCACAGTGACAACCTTCCGGGTGGTTGCCGTGTAACCATCCTCTGGTTATACCTTCCTACGCTCCCCCCATAAAGCCTCCTTCCATGGTAACCCTCCTCTTCCTTCCAGGGTAGCTACCCACCGGGTGGTATCCGTGGCAACCGCCGACCTGTTGCGCCTTCTTACGCTCGCGCCATACCCTCCTCCTTCCACGGTAACCACTCACCGGTTACGCATTTCTCCGCTAACGTGATACCTTCCTTCTCGCAAGGTAACCACCCTCCAAGTGCTTCCCAAGGCATCGCACCCACCAGTCAGGCCGACGACTACGACGGACAACGACATACGACTACGACGCGGAACCCAGAAACGGGCGCTTAACAGCTGTCGCTGTAAAGTTAATTTCATCGCTGTCTTTACACTCAGCCTAGCTGGACTTCCCGAATCGATTCCACTTTAATTTCCCGCCCTTCGCCACTCGCTGAAGCGACGTCACGCCCTAGGCTTCAGCCAATAACGAAGAGCGAACGTGGAGCATGGCGTCACTTCAGCCAATCATGAAGGGCAGTGGGAAATTACAAAACGGCACGCCCACCGAGATGCGTGACAATTACTGCGCCATCTCCTTTCCTCAAAAACAAAAAAAAAACAATTTTTATGGAATCGGTTAAAGAATCGTTATATGATAATATATAGCCCTGAAGTAGATAAGGGCGCCATAATTCTGATTTCGCGAATTACACAGTGCACCCTTCAACCTCGAGCAAAGCGACGTTACCATTCAACGAGACCACCACACGGTTAGCTACAGCGTTCAAATGCTTTCTGATTCTACAGCAAGAAAGTTGAGTGAGCTCAGAGAAATCCTCGATAAGGCAACGAGGTGCCACTTCGTGCGTCTCTCTCCTTGCCCCGGTTTTTAATGAAAGCGGGAGATGTAAGTAAATAAGAACGGCGACGTGACCACCCGCTGGCACCGCGCCCTGTCGTCGAACGTGCTGCGAATGATCAAGGCTCACTGCGCTTCCACGCCGCTTGGCGCGCTGGTGTCCGATGGAGCCGGCGCGGCCGACGCAATCGCCGTGTCCGCACCATCCTTTACGGAGCGGTTTGCACAAGGCATGCAGAGGAAGACTCCAACTGCTATAGGCTCATGTGACGCCTGTCTCGGAGTACCCCAGAAGAGAGCCTCTACACCTGTAATTGCTGTTCCGCCTACGGAGGGATTAGCGGCCCTCTCCTTGACTCTTCTTCATTATTATTTTTTTGTTCACAACTCCATGACCCAACTCAGCCGCGTTCGCACTGGCCTTGACTGGTCCTGTCCGCTACGGGCAAGGGCGAGCGTTGGCATTTGCATCTTGGCAAAGCGATATTGAGCGCGCGTCTACAGCGTGAATGCGGAAGAATACGCAGCCGCTGCTATTACCGCGGTGCTGCCAAGCTCACCTACTTCCAAGTGGAGCGACGTACTCAGAGAGAGAGAGTCCTTCGCCTAACTGAGGTCAAGGCAACTTTTTTTTTTTGTAGTACGCTTAGAAACAACGCGACTTTACAGCATTTCACGCTCCACCGTGGCAGGTTGTAGCCGCGGTTCTGAGCAGCAAAGGAGAAAAAAAAATTAAACGATGTCCCAACTCCAAGCATGCTGCATCTTCATCAAAAAATAAGCTACATAATTTAATGTCATTAACTGCCTACCTGGTCGTTTACTTTCATTTAGAAATAATTAAAACAATAAACAAACACTAAATGACTGAGTTGAGAACACAGACACAAGATAGCTCCCAAAGCCTTTTTTTGTTTTGCTATATTGTTCGCGGCGTACTAAACCGCAGTACCGACAACATAGAACATATGGCTTCATCTTATAGAGTGCTCTTTCGTGATATTAGCCGGAAGGGGGATGAAAATAATTAAGCAAGGTGAGCTTCTACATAGAACACCCACTCCCAACGCATCGCCGAGTGGCGCTGCTGTTCCTAAAGTCCCTTGGTAATTTCAGCTGGATGGATGGATGGATGGATGGATACGGCTGAACCCTTTACATCGGGCGGTGGCTCAAGCCACCTAGCCATGTCTTGTGAAATTTTACTCCTGTCTTGCTTTTAGCCACCAATCAGATAACCTTCGCTTGGTTACTTCTAACCTCTTAAAATCCACTTTCCCTTCACTATCCCTAAACCCCAATGCCTTGGGTAAGTCAGCCCCGCTGCCTTCCACTGTAGGGTGAAGCCCTTTACAGAAAAGTATCAAGTGTTCAGCCGTTTCCTCCTCCTCTCCGCACGCAATGCACAAAGTGTCTATCTCCTGGTACCTGACTCTATACTTCTTAGTCCGCAAAACTCCAGTCCTGGCCTCAAACAACAAAGAACTTCCCCTACAATTATCATAGATATTTTCTTTGACAATTTCCTGTTTAAAGGTCCGGTATGTTTCTAGTGCCGATTTCGTCAGCATCCCTGTTTTCCACAAAGCTCTCTCTGTTCCTTTAACCTTTTTCTTAACCGATAATTGCTGATTTGCCCCCTTACTGCTGTCCAGATATTTGCTTGTCAATTTTCTAGTTCGCTTTCTCCATTTCGTGTCAACATTCTTTATATACAGGTATCTGAAAACTTTCCTAGCCCACCGCTTTTCCTGATGTGCAGCGCCATCTGTGGAAGAAAAGTAAAAACTGGGACGTTGACCACTGCACTAGCTAATTTCGTCGCAATATTCTCGCGCGCTTTCTTGACGTGTACGCGCTGGCGCATCTTAAGTGTATCGCCCGCATTGCGGCTTCAAGAAGATCGGCCAGATTGACGCGCACTTACGCAAAGCGAACTAAATTAAAGGCGAGAAAGAGCCACGCCTGCTCAGTCGAGCAGACGATCGACGACGGATATCACTACCTTACTAAGGCAAATTGCCTACATTCGGAGAAATACATGGAGCGGAGAAAAAAAATGTTTCTGCTCGGCCAAGTTTGCTATACTCGACTGAAAAGCTTGGTCAAGTATGCGACATGCGTGCTCCGCGCACTGGGACACAACCAACTCGCTTGGTCGTGATGCAGATCAACTCAGGCTCGGCGAAACCAGGCGTACTACTACTCTCATTTACCTCTGTTCTTACGTGATGCTCGCACTTCATTTCTGTGAGAATATTTTGCAATCATTAAACTTGTGGCGCGCGAATGTGGCGTTCCGTTTGGGAGTGAAAAACAAAGCAACAGAACAAAAACACAAGCCAGTCTGTTTCGACGCCACTGAACTGCGTTATCGACATGTAAACCGGAAGGGGACAAGCCTTTACCAACGTATAAGCAGTAATAACAGCGCAACACTTATTTAACCTCATTTTGAAGGGGCAACGGAGCGCAAACAGGAACAGCAGACGAATGACGAACAGTATACACACTACAAGCGCTGTCCCTCGTCCACTGCCCGCACTCGCACTGTGTTGTCCCTTCAAAGCAAACGCCACCCCACGCGACCAACTTGCTATATATCCTACTTATTGAACTGCCTTGGTAGACCGCAGCGGTGGCAGAGTCGTTTGAGCATCCACCTCACATGCGGGAGGTGCCGGGTGCCATCGTTTCTGAGGCAACAACAACAGCAGCAGCTATACCGCAGTCGTCGCGTGCGTACCCTCCGTTACGTACTAGTTGAGTCGCTATAGACGAAAGAATGCAAACAACAGAACAGCCACAGCAGAAAGCGAGGTGAAACCATCTGGAAATACTTGATTATCCTTCATCGCGGCTTGTTGCCGTTTTTTTCTCGCACAACTTGCCCGGGAATCGGTGCAGTATAAACAAGTGCGTCTCGTTCTTCAGTGCTTCGTGCACTGTTGCGGCAGTACACGACACAACAGTACTTCGTACCTGCGCTTTGCTAATCCCCGACGTCTCGCCCGTCGCGCGTGCACATGAAGCTAGCACGGAATCTTCTCCGGTCGTCGCCAGGGGGAAATGCGGCGCTGCCGTCGCGCGACCAAACTTGAGCTTGGTAAGCTAGGCACAAAACACGACCAGTATTTCCTGGCCACTACGACTAAAGCGCATCCGGAATCAAGTGGCACTGACACCAGCGAAGCATTTTCTTTCGCCTCGGCTCTCAACGACCCTTATGAAAGTTCAGCGCGCTGCAGAGCCGGAAAATGTACGGGGGAAATTGCGGTGAGCGTGATGATGTCCTGCGGTGACCACGGCATATAAACAAGCCTAGAGTACTAAGAAAAAGAGAGACGCTCAAACTTTCTAAGATATACACAAACTACGGAAAAAGGTACCGAATGTCCTACAGTATATCCCCTTCTATTTTAACCAACTTCCCACTGAAATACAGCTGAACCTCGTTATAACGAAGTCGAACGGGCCCAGCGATCACTTCGTTATATAGCTCGTGTTCACCAAGCATCCAAGGAGAATCGTCATTCCTGTGTATAAGCAATATTTCGTTATGAACCGCTTATAAAGAGGCTCGACTGTACTATTATTAGAGTCACTTAAAGAGGTCAAATCTAAGTAAGATCGAAACTGATCACCTCTAGAACGCTGCAAGTTAGGCATGAATTGAAATTACTACTCAAAAACATTCTAAAATTTTAGTTGACATGCCTCGTGAAGCTTGATAGTCTCTATTTTTGTCCTTTGAACCTGTGTATTAAGCAACTTTTATTTTACAGAGAGTGATTTGTGTAGCTATTGAAGTATGTTTCTTTGCGTTTTATTATACTGAGCTTTCTGTTCTATATAATTTTCGCGTCTCCATATGCTACAAATCATATTTTGCCGCTGCTGAGTGTGCACTTCGTATTATTTCCGTGGCCCGCACACAAGCGCTCTTTGTGTCGCTTCCGCGGGCACAAGTTTTCCATGTGCAATTTTGACAAATAAACATATGTGTTTGCATGTGTATGTGTATATGTCTCATGGGGGTTTAACGTCCCAAAGCGACTCCGGCTAAGAGAGACGCCGTAGTGAAGGGCTCCGGAAATTTCGACCACCTGGGGTTCTTTAACGTGCACTGACACCGCACAGTACACGGGCCTCTGGAGTTTCGCCCGCATCGAAATTCGACCGCCGCGGCCGGGATCGAACCCGCGTCTTTCGGGCCGGCAGCCGAGCGCCATAACCACCCAGCCACCGCGGCGGCCCTTGAATGTGTATACTTAGCACTAATGTATACACGTGCTCACTCGCGGCGCTATATGTATGTAGCCTGAACAAGGATCCCACCGCGCTTTCTGACCGCAACCGTGTAGTTGAGGTAAGTTGAAACGGAGTACCGAATTTCGAAGCACGTTAACGATATATATATATAGTGATTATTTATTTAAAATAACAAAAAGGAAGGTAAAAGATGTTTGCTCACCCCGGCATCTGCCATCACTAAACGGCGGCACCTGAGCTGGGGTAGCGGAAATATAGGATAGCAGGCAGTTTGAAGAAGTGAAACAAAAGAGGTGAGGGGATAGCAGGAAAGTTTTCATATTTAGCCCGGAAGAGCCCCGCTACGCAGTCCCTGACATGCAGTCATCCAAAGAGCCGGTGGACTAAACGTAAAACTACATCAACTGCTCAGTTTGACGTCTTTGTCCGTCTCATTACACCACCTCCGACACGCGTAGCTTACGGTCGCTCTTGCCCCGAGCAAGCTAAGAACAGCGGAGTCTGCGTGTCCTGCGCAGGAAGCAACAAAGCCGCACTAATTAAGTTCAGTCCTTTACTCACCCTTTCTAAATTTTGTCGAAGCCTTCCTTTTCCGAGTTAAAGGCACCACGTACGCTCGTTCCACATCTTCGAAATCGCGCGCAGCTTTAAAGAGCTGGCGGTGACCGCGTGCCGACGAAAGCTCGCAATGACGCTGCATGCTCCAACCGCGACATCTGGGTGCTGTGTAGCCTGAATGTGCAAACCGATCGCGATCACTTCTCACTGGAAAGGAATGATATGCACGCGACGCTGACGCCAGTAATGGAAATCACCTTTGCGCACTGCTGTAGAGGAATGCACACACGCTGCAGACGGTATTAAGTGGCTACTATCGTTAGCGAATGATAGCACCGCAGCGGTACCACACGATGTGAATTAATGCGGAAGCATGTCGACGTTGCAGGTAGCATCACTGAGCAAAGCAAACGGACGACAGTATAGGCACTTTATGAGGAGCATGTGGAGAGGAGCGTACGATCGAGGCATTGGCACCGCTTTAGCCGCCGACAGTTCGAACACATTTTTGTTGCGGAGCACAGCTCATTAAATTCGGTTACAGTACTCAGCATTGCTTCAATAATTGAACTAAAAAAGGCAGTGTGAAAAGTAAACCGTAAGATGTCACCGGCAATGGTCACTGTGATGTCGGCAACTACTTCTGGGGGCACACAGATGCTGAAGCTCGCCTGATCTTTATAACCAGAAATACCACACAAAGGTTCGATCAATCCGATCTGTGATCCAATTCTGGTCTCCAAATGTTGATGCGCAAACTGAGGAATCCACACATGAGCCAGCTCAGCCAACGCACGATTAAATATCGCGCGGATAGGCAGCGATCTTGTTTCATGATGATGATTATGTATTTTTATGGCGCAAGGGCGTCTATAGCCAAAGAGCGCCATGGCACAAGGTATTTTTCGATTACTCAAGGTGGGGTCAACGACCCCTTTTCCAAGCATTTCAGTCCTTACTAGCCGAGCAGCGGGCCAGGGGAAAGCTTGTACCCATTGTATCACCGGTGGGTACCTGGCGCAACTGGGGATCGAACCCCGCACCTCCCGCATGCGAGGCGGATGCTCAACCACTCGGCCACCGCTGCGGGCGATCTTGTATCGAAATGAGACTACGGCGCCCGCGAAAGAACCTCACGTGGCAGCCGTGCGTCAAAGCCCCCAAAATCGATTCAGCACGAAAAAAAAAATCGATAGAGAAAAATCTGCAGGAAGAAGCCTCAGGCTACAATTCCTTTCCAAAAAATTTCTGTCCATATGAACTCGACGGCACGTTTTCGATGCGCACCGAAGAACATCGCAGCAAGACGACGCCGAGAGTTCCCATACGACTTGTAAATGCATGCGTGGGAGACGGGGGATGAAAGGGTCGCTGTCAGAACGTTACACCACAGTGAACTCGGAATGCGATAAGCGCAGAAAAAAGAAAAAGGCAGACCGCGAGGCTTCGCACGCAGCGACCCGCGCGGTGCGGAAACATGATCCGCCAGCCGGTTCCAACTGTTTGCCGCGGGTTACTAGACAGACGAAAGAAAAAAAATAATAAACGACAGCACGTACGCCGTTCGCAGGAAATGAGAATATCCCTACGCACACGAAACGCTTCCATGACGCCGAAAGTTTAAGTGTTGGTTGCAGTCAAGGCTACGCAACGTAAACAGAGGCGCGCAAAAAAACTGCAAAACGCAAAAAGCTGGCGTCCCGTCACGTCTCTGAGATTTTGAACACTTCATGGCTGCTTTCCACGCGCACCAAGTCGGCTAGCCGCGCTCGCCGGCAGTCCTGGCGGCCAATGTCCTTGGCTCCCCGCGTGCAGGTGTTTATACCGCGAGGGCAAGGGATCCCGCGGACATTTGCATCCGCCGGCTGGCGCCGATACACCCACTTAGCAGTGCTCGTAGTACAATGCTCACGACGTGCGGCAAATCGCCCAAAGGCGCGCGTGAGAACGGCCAGTCCTCGAACCTCGGACGCGTAAGATAAGGCTACCGTTCACAAACCGAGGCAGCGATCTGTGTCAATGACATCGACCCGCATATCAATCCGTCGACGGCCCGGCACAGAAACCGAAACAAGCTGCCACGGGCCCTTGCTTCTTTTCGGGCCGGGATGTGGTGAGCACGGGACGATATTATGCCGCTTCGGGACACCGCACGCGTGCATGTGCATCCGCGCAAAAGCGAACGCGCGGAGTGCGCGATTGCGCACTCCGGCTATGCAAATGACCGCATGTACAAGCATTGAGCACAAGGTTACGGGAGCAGGGAACGACACCGAAATAGAAAGGACTGGAGCAGAGCCCTCTAATCACAGTCGCTCAGTATAAGTGGCAGCCAGCAGCAAAGAGCGACGCAGGGCGGAAACACTATACCTGCGGACGTCTGGCTCGGCTGTTCGTGACGGTCCCCTCCGCCAGGACATCACGATTCTCACGCCAGAGGCAAAGGAAAACAGATTTTTACACAAGCGACGGAGTAACAGAAAACGACGCTTTCAATCGACGGCGCGCAGCGCGAGCTGCGTCCAACCCGGACGTGGCTCCGCGTGAGGGGATACTGATGGGCCGCTCACAAGGCGGGTCTGTGTCCGTTCCTCAAGCTACAAAAACCAAAGCCGAGAAGTTCAATGCCAGTTCGCCAACGTAGCACGGCCTCGCAGAGGCCTACGGCATACAGCTAGTAGCGCAAAGTTGTGCAGCCAACTGCAATGGCCTGTCTATCGAGCGACCATCGCATAACCCAAAAACCTCTGTGCCCCTCTGTTGAGAGCCGTTTTTATTCTTGTTTTTAGCGTCCACGCAACGACGAGCGCAAAAAAGAAATAAAGTAAGAAACGGCGTTGTCGTTGACCCTCAGGGGTGCCGGGAACAGAAAACATCGAATATTTTCCCCACGTACTGCGCGAAGCGCACGCTGAAGCTCTGCAAGACTGACAAGCAGCCAGTCGACCAGAAGAAAGCCTGAGGACGTGGATTTCACGCATCTCGCCCGAGGGGGATGTCCTTTGGCAGAGCTCGCATTCCCGGAGGATGGCGATACTGCCAATACGGAAATTCATTCGACTTACCACGAATACGGCGCAGTCCGATCCAAGCCCCGGTTAGGAATCGGCAGTCAGAATCTCCGAGCTCCGTGTTCACGGCTGTTTATGGCATCTGCGGCTCGGTTTTCAAAGCATTCGACCCCCACACCTGTTGCATCTTTCGCGTTCACACGGTTTTCCGCATTGTTCCCCAGTGGGCGCCACATTCTGACCCACTCACAAGTCTAACGCCCTCTCTCTTCAAGCAGTGGCGCACGAGTACTAGAGGGCGCTAGTAAACACACTTTTGTACAAACATTTGTTTTGTTTTGTTTATTAGGACTGCCTTATTGCGTCTTACGGTCTTAAACCAGTGAATAAATTGTAGTGTTAATACACGTGTCGTGTTCTAAAAATTATTTAAAACACCAATAAACTATACGAATAGACTCATCCCACTCCTTCATTCGTTTACTTATTCACTAACACTCTGAACATTATAGCAATGCAAGAAAACATACATTTTTTGTGTAATGACAGTAAAGTATTGATAAAAAGAAATAATTACATTCTGTAGTGAATCTTGAAATCAGCAAAACATTGATGATGATGGTACTTTAAAGCTTGGCTGGTGGCGTCATCAATACGCTGGTAAGAGAACTAAAGTACAGAGCCGCGCGAGGAGTTTGTGGGGAACAGCTCTACTTTCGACGGTGGCAACAAAGGGCCGGTATACAAACGTGAAATTGGTGCTCAACTTGTCTGGGCTGGGCGGGCCGTGATCTGCGTTTTGGCCTGTTCTTACGCGTGAGCAGCTGATAGCCGGAACATGGACGCGGCTGCTGTTCGTCAGTTGAAAATTAAGACGGGGGTTGTAAAACGGTAAGCATATCCTGTTTCAGCTGTCTGATCGTATGTGGAGGACTGTCATCGTACTACCTGCACATTACTGTAATGGATGCCGTGATCTGCGTTTTGGCCTGTTCTAACGCGTGAGCAGCTGATAGCCGGAACATGGACGCGGCTGCTGTTCGGCAGTTGAAAATTAAGACGGGGGTTGTAAAACGGTAAGCATATCCTGTTCCAGCTGTCTGATCGAATGTGGAGGACTGTCATCGTACTACCTGCTCATTACTGTAATGGATGCGTAGCTGTACGGACGACAGAATAGAGTCTCTTGGTGTTGACGCCTCGCTAAAAAGGAAATACCGGGCAAGTTTCGTCCGTTGTACGCGGAAGTGCTTTCACCCTTTTGTGAACGACGCCCACGCGCGCCGGTCGTTTTTTTCTGAAATGGACCGACTCTTGCAGAATGACAAAGGAGAAGGCGACCTACATTAAGGAGGTCGAAGTTGAGAGGGAGAGGATTGCCAAGATGAAAGAAATGGGCAGGGACGAGTACGATGTGAAGCGGCAGGTGAGCGATAAGTGAACACGCATTTGCCGCGCTCACGCACGCTCCTGTGGTTGTGGCTTGCTTCCGGTTCGCCTCTGAACGCGACGTTCGCGCGGTTGCTGCCGGTGTTTAAATTCTCACTCCGTGACCCTTTCTTTGAGGTTGTGAATGAGAATTTACTGCGTTGGTGCGACGTCGCAGGCTTGTAATTCCATGCCGAATCTAGGGAACACCGGAGGGCTTGAAATTTGTCAGATATCTACTACAGCAGAACAGACTGCCAACGGCTGCTGTGTTTCGTGATCACGAAACAAATGTTTTGCAAATGCCTTATCCAGCTGTGCAGATGTCGGTCACTTTTTTTATGCTGCAATACTCTCTGCATTTATCAAAAACATGACAGCGCCTTTGCACCATTTAGCAGCCACACCTTTCTATTGTGCCTTCCTTGTTACATATGCTGTTCTCATAGACATCTTTTGTCCTATCATAAAATGCAGGTGTGGAAGCTCAATGTCATCTCGTGTCCGGATGGTTCTGCTTGGCAATAACTGTGACTGCTAGCATTATTATGCAGTAGTAAAAATACATTCTGCTCTACAAGCCCCACTTTTTAAAACCAGTATTTAGTTGGCAAGCCCTGAATAAAGTTGGAAATGTCCTTAGAAAAATTATTATTATAAAGAAAAAAAAGTTTTTAGAATGTGCACACAGTTGGCCAATGCAAACTGAATTACTGGCAGCGAAATAAAAGGCTACTGCTGCAAGTAGACCTCAACTAGCCTGCAGGGCTTCTCTTGATGGTGTGCGCTACCTTATGGCAGTCAAGAATGCCTTTGCATCTGAGAAGAATAATATTTAACGGTCGCTCCCATTTTACCTGCAATCCTCAAACTGTACTCGGTTGATATGTGCTAGAGGAAAGGCAAGAAAATGAACTGATTGGGGCTAGTAGTATTTTTATGTGCAGTCGAAATGCATGACTGCCCAGTTGGCAGCCAACTGGGCAGTCATGCATTTGTGCATTTGACACATGAAAGCTATATTGCCACCCTATAATGCAGCTGACTTGGACAGGTTGCACCTTTCTCAAGTGGTTTATTTTTGTTATTTTTTTATAATTGCATGCTACTTCTTTTTTTAAGCAGAAATGCTATACTAACTAGCCCCAGTTGTCAGTTGTAATGCCCCATACCCGATTATAATACCCCATACCTCATGTAATGCCCCCATACCCGGGGTCTTTGAGGTAATAAATAAATAAATGTTATTTTTTAGCAGCACAGCCATCAAGGCATCCTTTGTGCTCGCTCTTCTTCATTGCAGGTATAAAATCTAGAGCTCACTTCCTTAAGTGGGTATTTCAGTCTATATCATGAATAAGAATGAAATGGACATTGTTGGTAGGCTGCAATATTGTGAACAAACTGAAAATGTAATTTTAGAGCAGTTTGTGGCTAAAGTTTTATTTAGTGCTGTGCAATTGCCATCTGGCATATTGGTACATGTACACAAAATGTGGAGCTGTGGTCCTATGAACAGCTTGTCAAAGTCCAGGAATATAGATTTTATTTTAAAATGTTTACAGATGCCAAGTGCTTTCTTGATAGGAAAATTGAGTCAGCATTTGATTTCTGGCCACGCACAAGTTTCTAGTCTTTCCATAACTTTCTTTACTCTTGAAATCCACCGGCTGTGGAAGGTCGATCAACTGTACAAAAATTAAAATGGCTTTACATGTTTCTTTTTGACGATTGTTACTTCGTATATTGAGTTTGGTATAGATTATCCAAATGTTCGAATATTGCATTTAAGCCGTTTCCAATTTGAACATTGCATTATCATCTTAGTCCTATTATTGCATGTCATCTGGATTCTTTTGTATTATAGGAAACGGAACTGTTGCTCTCCTCTTGTAAGCACTGTCTGATATTCTTGGGTTGATACCCATTCACATGCAGGAAGAAGTAGTCAAGGAAGGCCTTGCCATGATTTCAAATATTCATAAGAAGTGGTTGATAGCCTATAATGACCTAAAGGAAACCCTGGTAAGTAATGGTTGCTTGCATAAAACAGTTTCAGCCATTGCTGAACTGAAAAGAAACATAATGCAAAAAGCTTGTGCTGTCCCCCAAGCATTACATGAATACTGGCATGTAACCTTCAAGCCACACCTGTGCATGTAGTATTCATTTCTTGGTGTGCAAAAATGCTTTCCATATATCTTTACTACAAGTGCTAATGGCATAAATAGCTTAGAATGTATTTATGTTTGAATTTAAAGAAATGCATGAGTAGAAGTGTGCCACCTTGCAGCATAGGTGTCAGTGTCGCCCATGGCAAAACCTCATGCTCATGAAAAATATTCATTGAGAAATACTGGCATCACTTGAACACCAATGACAGGACATCAGTGCTGTAGTTGGATACAACTCAAGAATGCAGCAACAAATGCCCCTCAAAGAAGGCCCTCTAGGCCATTGCCTAGAGCCGATTGTCATGATGTCGCAGTTAACCCCTTTGCACCTGGCCACCTGTGATGTCACGATATACTCCACGGCAGCTTTTTTTGGAAATAGGGTGGAAGCTGCGGAGTTGAAACATACACTTTCTTCCTATGTAGTGGGATGTAGTCCCCACTTGCAGTTATTTGCTTTTTTTAAAGCATGGCATGTTGTTAATAGTCATTATTTAAGGCATATTTCTAACACTAGTGCCATATTTCAACATAAGAAGTCAAAGAAAAAATTGGGGGACACTTAAGCTTAGTCTTTGAGGGTAGAATGCGATAGCGTTATCTGGTCCCATTCACATTGCCTACTCAGTTGCCTAATTCCTAATTAGCATAATCATAATCACTCATGTATGCATCAGCACATGTCTCCAAGACCACAATACATTCACTAGGTTCACCTTTATTCAGCTTGAACCAACTAGCCTTCTTGGCCTATGGGTAGCGTGCCTTTTTGCAATCCGAAAAGTCCTGTTTCATTTCCATCCAAACCCAAGTTAACCCAATTTTCTTTCCGGCTCAATTTTATTAATTCTTTGCTTCCATCGGGATTTTTCGCTCGCAGCCAATAACGACACCGGCTTCTCTGCGACATCGGTTCCTTCATGCTATCGCGTTTAAAAGTGCTCTTGATTACAACGAACTTGCTAGGCTACTGTCCGACTGGAGTGATGAGGGCATGCTCTTTGGTACAACCTGCGCACTGGCGACGGTCACAATCAGTTGTGAGGACCCTACCCCTTCTGACCTCACTCACCCTGTTAGCTTCTGTGGTGGAAAGTGCTGCACGCCTGGTTTCATGCCTTCATGCGTGCTATCGTTCGCAAGAGGCAGTATGCCGAAATAACGAAAAACAAAAGGTGGGGGGTTGCTGTACTTCGAGGTGAGTGAGAAGATATATTTTCTTTGAAATTTTGGGAGTTATAAAAGACATAGGAAAGAAATCACCCTCCCATTTCACAAAACTAAAAGGAATAGTGGGTACATTTCGTGGCTTTAAGTGCAGGGTATGAGGTTTGATCACTTTGTTTACTATGCTAACCCCCCATGGTGCACGTACCGATTGCAGGCGAACTGCCAGCGATGGCTCAGGCTGGAATGACAAGTGTTGAAAGTGAGCGTAAGTGAACGCAAAGGGGAATGCAGATTCAACGGGAGCAAATTTTATGCTAGGTGCTCACATCCTGTGTGAATTTTTAGAAACGGTAGGCCGCATTGATAGCCTAGAATGATATTAAAAGGGGCTATGAAACACCTTCTGAGGAGAGCACATAAACTCGCTCAATTGCTACATTGTGTTAGCAAAGAACCCACAGTCACGCATGAAAGATGGCAAGCCCTATCTGGCGACATACTCACTCCCTCCACCATCTTGCACGTCTTTTAAAAGATGGCTATTGGTTGGACACTTTCAGAAGTCGCGCAGCCATCATGGCTGTGGCCACTCAGCCGTATCACTCTGGTGGTTCAGGAAGCTCCGCCCCCTGGGGAATTCCAGTGTGCGTCAGCAGCTGGCGATTGGGCTGAGTGGGTGAGGCTAACGGAGTAACGCTGATCTTTCAGCTTGAAAAAAGTAATGAGAGGAGGAGGAAAGGCGCCAAAATGGTGAAATATGAATTTTCGCTACAGATAACTCTGCTTTTACAAAATGCATTAACAGCCCCTTTACCAGCAAATTTTTTAATAGAGAAATACTGGTTAGGTGTGCTGGTACAGATAGCTGGAGAGATTTGAATATTCCAAACATCAGGAACTATGTTGGGAGAGGTGAGCGAACAATGCTTTAACCAAATATGTAAACCATATTCTTTGCGGTGCATGTCAGGGATGGATTTATAGAGAGGGAGTAAATAAGGGAGTAATTACTTTTTGGCATCCACCCAAGCGCAGCCATATGGCTACAAATAATGCCAATAAGTAATTACTCCCTTATTACAAATTTACTCCACCTTGGGGGATTCCCCTAAACATTGGACCAACACTGTTCCCACTTCGAGTTACTGATCAATTCGCTCATGCCCTACCATAAGCTTGCCGTCCCGGTTAGATCAGTTGGTAGAGCGACTGCTCCGGTGAAGCGGTAGTCCCGGGTCCGAACCCCGGACCTGGACAAGTTTTTCTTTAACTTCCAAGTTTCTGAGAAAGCTGTATAGCTTTCTTTTGTAGCCATATGGCTGCGCTTGCGTGGGTGCCAATAAGCAATTACTCCCTTATTACAAATTTACTCCACCCTCCCTAAGCATTAGACGAAGAGAGAGTAAATGTTTTATTTGTCTCAGAAATTCTAGTTGCGGAGAGGTGGAGCCATTAGTCCAGGGCCCCTGAGGCTGCTGTGGCGATTTTGGCCTGGTCAATCAACTTTCGCTGCTCTGTCAGGCTGTCGCTGGACAGCACTGCCTCCCACTACTGTGCTGTCACATTCTGTACCTTGAAAGCTGCCGTTATATTTTGGCAGCTGCATGTAGTATGATATAGGGTCAGCTTGTCCCCACACCAGGAGCATGCGCTTTGATATTGTGTGGAGTGAATTTTGTTTGGAATGTTGAGATTCGGAGAAGTGTTCACCTGTAATTGTCTTCAGTGAATCTGTTGTTCCCTGTTGAGCCTCATGTGAGGTCTTGGGTATCACATCCTGGCCCCCTGGAGATATTCTAGGATAGCACAGTAAGTTTGAGAGACCGGATTTATGGTGGGGGTCCGTCTCCCCCCAGTGAGAAATTTACTTGAGAAAGCCATGCTGAACCCAATTTTTTCTGCAAAAAAATCTCCAAGAAATAAATGCATGGTTAAAATGAGGCCTTCCCTTTCTCCAGCCACGTCCTCTGGAGCTACCATTAAATCCTCCCCTGCTTCATGTGTATTCAATTTACGGCATATGCGTGAGTCCCCGTTGAATGCATGAAGTATTTCTTTTATACTTTTGTGTAGAACAGATTCAAACAGTGATCAACCAGCAATGGAGTTATCCCGCATGTTTCCGTGTTTTGTTAAACTGTGTGGCTTGTATTGCGATACAGTTGTCGCAGTACCTTTTTTTTTTTTTCACATCGTAAGCATAATCAGGTAGTAGTGTGCTGCTGTAAGGATGACTGGAGCTATGTTAGACTACAGAAAAGCTTTTTTTTTTTTGCAGCCACATTGGCCACATGGTTTTCTGTGTTGTTAGCAGTGCGTGCTGCTAGCAAGAGTCATCGAAAATGCTAATAACAAGGCTGCAGGAAGGTGGAGCAGAGTATAGGCAGCTTGCATGCAGTCTTTGCCTTGCAGAAAACAGTATATTAAATCTGAGCTTGTGGTGGCAAAGAACAGAGGGAGATGCTGTGTACGTATTCAGGCTTTCGCAAAGTACTAACTAGGCACAAGTGCAACAAAGTGCATAGCCTCTTGTCCCAAATAGTTTGCATATTGTAAATACAATTTTCCTACGATTAACCTGTGCAGATTTTTTTCTTGGTAGTGTGCAGGATTGAAGTTTGCTTACTTGTTGACAAGCTAAAAAGGTTTAGGTTCAGAGTCCACTTAGCCGAGCTCGAAGCACCGGTCCTCCTGCGGAGGAGGGTTAGGGTGACAGCACCGCAATTATGCAGCTGTGGCAGGCCACACAATTCCTGCACCATGACCGCTCAGGTCCAGCCATGACTAGGCACATTTAGTTACTAGAAGCCTCCATAGAAGGCATCAGCTGCCCCAGCGACAGAGTAAAGGTGCTGCTGTAGAGAGCAATGCACAAGGTGGCCAGGCGCACCTTTGTGATGCCAGACTATTTGGCAAAATGCCAGTTACGGACACTCCACCTGTGTAGCCTTTTCTTCACTCCAAAGAAAAAGCTATTGCCGAGTGTGCCAAGTCACATGTAGAGAGATTAACCAGAACATGACAGTATGATTCATTGGTCAGAGGGCACCCTATAAGGTGGATTTGCCGTAGCGTTCTTGAGTTTTATCCAACTATAGATGCTGTGTGGAGACAAAGTTGATTTAGAATCAATGGTGTATCGTAAGTGCCTTTGGTATGTATTCGCTCTTATAAAACAAATTTATTTTAGTTTACCAATTTGAATCGTGTGGCAGGGAGGTGCACACACTTACAGGTATTATAAATTTATACCCCAACGTGAAATGTCTGTGCCAAAGCGTCGCACTTCGTTAGGCTCATTGGTTTCACAACTTTATACTTCTTGCCACACACCTAGGCTCTGACAGAGAGATAGAATATGAACAAAGCTCTGTGTTTGTCCTGTTACTGTGTATGTCCATGCCTTGGTGCGGTGTAATAACTAATGATCAGTCAAGAGATTCCTTTTTAAAGATGTCATATAAGCAATTTCACTGAAATAGGAGCTTTGTTAAGAGAAGAAACAGAAAAAGGTCAAAGTCAAGGTACTTCTTGGCTTAGCGTGGCTCTTTCTGAAGTAATGTTTAAATGGTGAACTGTAAAAGAGAAAAAGCATGAAAACGACAGGAGAAAAAAAAGCAGTGGTGTCACATAAGGCAGCCATCCCATTTATAGAGCATGAAATCGTGACCTCACAAATTCAGTTGCTGTGATGCAAGATACAAATCTACTTTCACCTCCCAAGTTCTCTAGCTAAATGAACAGCTTCCTCTGCCAAATAACTGGGTAGGTAATTGTAAGGGGCCCAGCTATTTGACTTCAAAAAAGAAGTTGAGTTTAAACCCGTTACACATAGCAAGCGAAGTGGCTACTGTTTTTCATTTATATTCTTAGGTCCGGTGACAGAAAGTGCCTAACATTCTACTTGTTTATTCATTTTTGTAGGAAAATTCACAAGACCTTTCGGAAAGTGAGGAATACCTTGCTGCCAAAGAAGCACTGGAGCAGGCGCAGTTGGCCTTAGAATCTCCTTAGTTATCAGTGTTACATAGTCTGTGAAATATAAAGGCCACCTACAGTTCCTGCTTTTGCCATTTGCTTGTCTTTTTAACAAGCCTTTTCTACACCTGCTTGAATATTATTCAGAATGCTTAGGGTGGAGCACTACTGTTGTCCTCTATTATTCGTTTTGTGTCTTAGAGATCTGCACTATGCCACGAGGGGTGGACTCTGGGTGCAGGAGTAATTTCCAGTAACATATTGCTAGTTAGCTAAAATTGTTCCGTAAATATTTACAGCTGAAGCTGCTAACTGTGGTAATTGCACTGCTTACACAAGCTTGTCAAAAAAAGAAATGAAAACATTGGAAATGCTGCAAAAATAAACTATATTGAAGAAGCACATTCTAAGGCCGTGTATCTCCCATTGAACATCTTTGCTGACGAAAAACAGAGAAAGTGAATATGCTGAGGCTGGTGCAGCAGATGCTATGGCATCACCACGCGCAGCAGTGTGAAAAAAATTGCATACTTTCTAGAATGCATTAGCAGGATCATGCTTGTCTGGAAGATGGAGAGGAGTATATATGATGATGTGTATCTCTGGCCCACTGTTTACACTGGGGAAGGGGAGTGGCAGAGATAGGGAAAGGGAAGATTCAGTGATGTCATAATGACATGCACTGCTCGCAATGTTTAGGACGTTATTTATAGGTCCTCTCTTACAGAAGCTAGCTCTAGAGACACATCTGCATTAGTACACGCCTCAGCGGCATATCAAGGCTAGTCTATCACAAGTGTTTGAAGTTTAATACACACAAGCACACTAACAACACGCACCTGTTTCAGAGACTGGCATCTGTGCCAGTCTTGCAAAAACTAGTACTAGAGTAGAGCTTTCACTATGTGCTGCTCTTGGCTGATTTCTGTCACTTCTGTTCAGACACCAGAGAGAGAGTCATGTGGGGACAGGTGTCCAATCTTTGGCAGTAACTTCAAACACTCTTTTCTCATTTGCTTACTGAGAGTACTCTCATATGACATAAGTAGTCTCTGGTGTGTTATGCAGGAAGCAGAATGGAGTAGCCTTTAAGAATATGTCAGACATTTCAGTGATATATCAGTTTTCATTCAGATTAATACATTTCAATTAGAGACTTGGGCCTGTACTTGGTCATGGTTAAATAATGCAGCGCGAAAAGACAAGGACAAACGAAGAAGCGGACAGGACTGGCACTGTCCTGTCCTTCAGCGCCAGTCCTGTCCGCTTCTTCGTTTGTCCTCGTCTTTTTGCGCTGCATTCTTTAACCACGATCACTGACCAACAAGCCCAAGCTGCACTTGGTATCCACCTAGTTACATATTTTCGTTGCAAAGCATCTTTCACAGTTTTCACGGAATGTTTTAAATTTTGAATTGTGTTATTACTGCAAAGCACTGGTTCTATTCATGTTAGCTCTTTTACAACCGTTCAGGTTGATTGTGCAGATAGTTATTTTGGAAGGTCTCTATACCTAAGCGGCTTTACTGCATGTGCCATTCTGTAACAAATGCACTTAAATTAGTAGCTTTAGTTTTAGTCACTGGATCTACATAGGGTTTTGTTTTTAATTATTCATCTGAAATTGTCCACTCTTGTGGTGAGAGTTGGACAGTTGATTCAGAATATGGTATAGGGTAAAATCGCATCCTCATGAAACCTGGACCTGCAGTTTGCTGCATGTTTTTCTGCAAAAGCTGTAACAAAGGCTGTGCAACCTGTGCTGTGCAAGACTGGCTGCACACGTCTTAGTACAAGACTGACTTCACTGAAGTTCTGCACATGATGCACGAAATGTGAAAACAGTACCTAAGATCGGCTAGATAGTTTGTCATGGCATCAAAATCATTAAAGTGTGCCTACCCACAACAACAAATTAAAAGAGCAATATGCTGATTAGGAATTATGCAAGGCTAGCTTGCTTCTCTTCATTTGTGGCCTGGTTCGAGAGATGTGACGCATGTGCTGCTGTGCTAATTTCAAGCAACTGCTGCTCCCCTCTGCATATGCAAAGCCAGTTTGGTATTAAGATACACTATGACAGTGCACATCCATTCTTATGGAATATTTTGCATTCAGCACTACAAGCACAGAAAAGTGAATGTGCAGACCCCTGTCAACCTTTGACAGGAATGCACTAAGGAGCATATGCTAGGCATACATGCAGCTTACTTGGATGGCTTAACTTTGCCAGAATAAGCTCTAATATCAAGTTCACAGGCAAGATGCATTTTCTTTTCTTGAGCATGCACAGAATGACATTTATTCAATGCACTAAGCGTGTGCCATAGAAGGTGAAGAAATGAAGCAAGGACAATGAGACACTGAGAGGCAATGGAAGCTAAAGCCTCAGTTCTGCAGCAAGGGCGAAAATGCACTCTGTTCAAAATGGCCTATGACGTGCTGGCCATTACGCATTTATGTCCAGCTGCGACGAACAGTGACGCAACACCACGGTGTAGCAGAGGGCACGCTAGTCGAGCTTGAATACATTCTGGAACTCATGGTAAATGGTCTGCACGAGAACATTCGGTGGACCGCAGTCTCCCCGATAGTCGTCGCTAGACACATCCCAGACCATGACGCCCGCCAGCGACCGGTTGCGCACATACTCTGCCTTAGCCATGAGGCTCTGCGGGTCTTCATAAGCAATCCACTGGTCGTCGGAGTACGCGTAGGGGCACTCGGCACCGGCGTCCCATACTCGCGTCCAGTTCTCGAAGACGAGGTGCCGGCAGATCTCGAAGTAGCTCAGCACTCCTGGGCACCTCGTGAAGAGGCCCGGGATGCCTTCTGGTCGCCCTGCGAGCAGCATTGAGCCAGGCTTGTGGTCGGACTTCTCATCCAGCGTGTATGAGGTCCCGTCCAGGGACACGCTGACCACCATCTTGTGCATAGGAACGCCGCTGGCCAACGCCCGCTGGATGGCGGTCTCGAAGTCTGCTGTCACGTTCTGCGGCCCCGCCCGGTGTCGCATGGGGCTTGGGAACTCGGCGAAGACGTCGCCGCGGAACCCATGTGCCACGACGACGGCGTAGTCTACGTACGAGCAGATCTTTCCGCCCAGCAGCGGCTGGTTGAATACTTCCGTCTCCGGCTCGAAGACGACGACCAGCGTGAGACCGTGGCGCTCGAAGTGTACCCAGAGCTTCTGCAGCAGCACGATGAGACCGCGCCGGTCCTGGTCGGCAGGTCCGCCGCTGAACATGCGGTGAATGACGAGGCCGTCGAATCCGTTGCCCAGCGTCCAGCGGAGCACGGCGCTGCAGAACTGCACTGTCGCGTGCATGGATTCGGCAGCGTAACGGAACAGGCCGTTGTTCACTTCGTACTCGCCGACGGACACGAGGATCTTGAGAGCGGGCCGTTCCTTCTTTATCCGCACCATCTCTCGGTACAGACTGGGATGGGTGATCTTGTGCGTGTAGTCGAAGTGCAGCATGTCGTCGGACCAGTCGGCGGCGCCGGACAGCGGGAAGACTACGTGTGAGCACAAGTTTGAAGGCACCTGCGCACCAGACAGCGGTGTATTTAGCAGGAGGGAGCAAGCGGGGAGGCAGAGCCACGAGGAAATTGCGCCCGTCGTGCTCTCATCATATCTCGCTTAAACACCGCATGTTCACTATAACCGCTCTAAACCCTCAAGTTTTTAACAATTAAGGCTCCCTTTCTGCAGAAAGTCCACAGAGTCGTCGGCATCGGCGTTGTGAGCGAAACATCCTCGGAGAAGCAACCTAGGTGGGCCACTTAGGTCAGGCGACCTTTTAGAGTCATCACAACCTCCCCACCGTGGCAGTTAATGACTGGTCGCGGGAGGCTGCCTGGGAAGAGCATCCTGGGTCGCACGAGCCCCACCGGTGGCAGCCCCTGCCATCGCAGGGCAGCGGAGCATCGCTTAACCTCAGGCACAATTAATGATTGGTCGTGAGCGCTTTAAGCTGTGCAAGTCCCACCGGTGCCAGCGCATGCCATCGCAGGGCAGTGGCGCATCGCTTAACCACTACTCACAAGTGGTGTGAGGACTCTAGAGATCTATGAATGTAAATTCGAGAATGACCAATTCCGCGTATATGGGAATTAACCCATTAATGCTATCGCGCCATACCCTTAAGGCGGAGCTTAAGTCTTCATTTTTTTAAATGCGATATTTACCTTTTTGATGAATGCATTTTGCTGCATTAATACTATATGATGACGCAGCGAAAATAAGGCGACTTTTGTGCACTAGTAAGCTAGTTAACTAAACTTTTTAGCTATCACACGCTACTGGTTGCAGTTAGACTTGTAGCTGGCCGATAGCGACAGCCATGCCAGTTTTCAGAATATCGAAAGCACGATTATGTTCGGCGCTGTGACGCAGCGTGTTCTGGCCATTCCGCACGTCATTCGAAAATCGCGCGGCTTCGGAGCGCGCGTAGTCACACCCACAAGCATACGTCGCTCGGCGACGCCAGTGTTCCTTGGCCTTCTCGGTTCCGCCAACACCCACTAATGGTTCCGGCCGGGCTGTGGAGAGAGGGGAGTGTAAAGGGAATAGTAGTGTTCCTGTATACAGGGGAGAGTAGTGTTCCTGTAATACAGGAGCACTAGAGGAGAGCAGCGGGCATGAGCGTAAGGTGGGTTTGCGCGCGGTTTTCAAACGACGCGCGACCTGACCAGAATTCATCGCGCCACTGCGCCGAACCTAACCGCGTTTATGCAATTTTGAAAACTTGTATGGCTTTCGCGACCAGGCGCCTAACTGTAATGGTTAAAAAATTAACTGACATAATCCAGTTAACCAGCATACATGCTTAACCTGATCTGTGACAATTTCCATCACTGGTGTATTGTCGCAAAGCCATCTTTATGTCTCAACTGGCGGGATTCCCTGAAACACCAGGCATAGACCGCTCTAATAAGCACTCCCTGGGCGTCGCCGTATTGCTCGCTGGATTGCTGCGCGTACCTGGAGCAAGCATGATGGAAGCGGTACAGCGCATTCTCCCAGCACTTGTTCGCAACATTCCAAGAGTGCAGGCGCTTAGACATCTGCCTGCGCCTGATGAAAGGAACGGACGCAACGAATTCTGTGCGTCTTTAGCACTAGGCAACCTCACGGTGGAGCGGAAGCAAGTAAAAGCAATTCTGTTAAGACTCGAGTAGTCTTGTTTTGACTCATTCGGTAGCACTGCTCCAAGTACTAACGAAATTCATCAGCATTTCTTGGACTGCTCTGATGGTAAGTTAAACATGGATTCCGAGGCTGGTATACTGGTCAGTGCCGCCCATAAATGAAGCTTAGTGACGAATCAACTGCATCTGCATTAGATCACTCGCACTGCACGATTAATGGATTTCAACGCGCCATAGCTGTCATTCGCACAGCGGTACACGGCGTATACGCGGTAAAGAGCTCCAGATTAATTTCATTCAAGTGGCTTTCTTGAACGCGCCTTTGCATTTAATCTCTGTCGAAATGCGGTCGCAGATGCCGGGTTCTAACCCGCGACCTCGGGCTCAGCACCAGAATAGGCCACCGCGGCGGATGACTGCACAGTGAAGCAGTCATGCAACATCTCACCTGTTCAAATGTGTATGTCATGGGTGCTGGCCGCTGGAAGCTAGACGAATTGACCATGCACATAACCAAAGGTTTGTCCGGTCCTTCGTAGGCTTGCCGGCCCATGCGGGTTTTTGGACGCATGTCCACCTGCGTAACGCGAAAGACTCCCTCAACGCCAAAGAATCCATCAGCTGATCGGCAACAACAGCAGTGCAGATGCAGTCGCATATCCACGATTCATAAGTGTAACTGTGGCTTCGTATGACCGTACTTACTCGGAATAAAGTTTCAGGCTCGCACGTGGCTGTATATTCGGGAACACTTGCTTGTATTAGTACTATCCTTGGTACTGTGCGAAAACAACGGCATGACGTAGCTTTCATCCACGATTCAGGGTTGCGTAAATAAATGAAGATCCTGTTCTGCCTGCAATGGCGGCGCCAGCCCGACGATTGACTACCTAGTGCGTCGGAGTGCAGCACATCCGCACCCGGAACCTTAACCCCGATATTCGCACCAACAGTACTGAATCCTACCCCGGGGCACCACGCGCGGTAGAGACACGCTCCAGGGATAGCCCTGTGGGCTTTTGCTCGCACCACCACCGCAGTCCGCCGAATGGGATCTCTCCTGCCCTACTCCCCGCCCCTAAACTAGGCGCTCGAGCCATCCTCATACCAACAAAGGGACTCGGTCACTGTGTCCCTATATACCTGGCCAGCCGTTCGCCCGGGGACACGACCAGACGCCAGCTTGCGCATTCATCGCGAGCTACGCCTCGCTTGAAGACGCGACTTCCGCTGCAGGTGCGCAGCTCCGCGCATGGTCGCAAAAGGCGCGCAGGAGAAAGAGGCAGCGGAAGGCAGCGCGTACTTACCTGGTAGGTCTTTTCGCGGCGCATTGTGGTGAGGAGGATGCCAGGAAGAACGAAGATGAACACTACAACGAAGATGAGGCAAGCGCTGGCGGTGTGAACCAGCGCGCTATTGATGAAGGGGTCGCCGAGGTCCACTGCCTGCTGGCTGCCGCGCAGCCCCACCAACGTTGTCTCTTCGTTTTCCATGGCGCCTTAGGCCTCACCGGCACCGCAATAGCCTGTTCCAGGCACCGGCCATCTCGCGAGCGAGCTCCGAACGTTGCGCTGCTGATGCTCCTCTGCCGGCCTCATGCACGGGCAGCGGCTGCGCGAGCCCAGGAGAAGCGATCGGATTGGCACATTGGAATCGGCGATGCACGAACTGGCGCAATGCAGAACACGTGGCGCGAGGGGCGTGCAGCGCGACAGTCAGCCTTTTTGCGTCGTCTTCCTCTTCCTTGTGCTCCGTGTATTAACGCGAAAGCGTTAAGGGTCCCATTCTGCGGCAACCCCGGCGTCGGCGGCGTGTCGAGAAAAGCAGGTGGTCCACCTGCCACCTAAGTCACGTGACCTGTGACGTCGGCAATCATTAACACGTCCTGTAGAGAGCATAGCCTCATTTAAGGAAACCTGGGGATAGTTGGCTTTTATTCATTCTTGATTATAAACTCGTCGAAAAATAGGACTGAACACGAAGGAATTCGACAAGACAGGCGCTCCGTCCCGTCGTCTCCCTTCGTGTTCCTCGCTGTTTTTTTTTTCGCCTTTAAAACAAAAAAAAAAGCTTCCCTCGTTGTACCCAAAATAAGGTTCCCCCATGGAGTGCTGTGGATGGGCTTCATTCGAGGTTGTCACCTCGATTTTGTCTTGTACGCCGAAGAAAAGCACGATTTATCTTCAAACGTAGCAGTGTAGTACTATAGTACAGCTATCAGACGTTTTTCTTTTTTTGCGCATACCATAAAAGCTAACCGCACAATTGGAAGCCATCGTCTCGCCCTCACAGCATTCGACTGTCGATTGCGGGCATTCGATTGCGGTGTCATATACAATCCTTACTGTATACTGCCAGGACAGCTCAGTCCGGTCGTGGCTGCACCAGTACGAAGTATAGCGTTTTGACCTCGTCGCTTCCATATGTACGTGTTTACTTACGTTGTCAAAAGGAAGCTTGACGAGCCTAAACTGTCACACCAATCAGACCTCACGCAACCAACTTTGGGACATAGGTGCGTCGTCGTGGCTCCGTGCGTGTGTCCAAAAACTGCTCGTAACGCTCTCCCACAAAGAAGCGCTGCATGCATTTCGCTGCATCCCATGTTTTCAAGTTAGCTTGCTGCATCTGTGCCCGTGTGTGTGCACGATGTGCCACGCGTCGAATCTACGTGAGAGACGAAGAAGAGTGCCATCCAGCATGTGCATGGACATCTCCATTGTCCGGGTCACTGCATGCAACTGATTGCATGATGGCATTGCCTTTCATTTTCACTCCTCCCTTCCCTTCCCCTTTCCCCCGTGTGGAGTATGCCTCGGTCCCGTCATCACCGGCTGACCTCTTCATCATTTCCTTTCTCTTCCTTACCATCCCTCGATCCATTTTGACGTCCGCAACTCCTGCCTCATCCATCCACTCCTTAGTAGCAACTCTAGCCGGATACAACTCAAGAACGAAGCCTCAAAAACCCGCAGAGGAAGACATCCAGCCAATGGCGTCAACCAATTGTCATTACGCTGCAGTTCATCCCATTTCACGGAGGCACCTGCGATGTCATGCAAAGAGATTAAAAGCGACGTCATGACAAACGGTCGACGGCATTGGCTGGACGCCCTCCTTTGAGGGGAGTTTGCCATTTCGTTATGAAGCTGAATCAGACTATAGAATGAAGTCTGTTGACTCACCTTCCAACCGCTCAAGCACCTCGGCGCGCTTACATTTCCGTTCAATTCCCAAACTCGCCGCGCGTCACTCTGCGCCCATGCATTTTTTCATCTGCGTAGCGCGCGAGACTTGAATGACACGCAGAAATGTACCGCACTAAATGCCAATCGCTTCTTCTTCAAATCTGCAGTAAAATAAAGCTAACTCACACGAGCTTCTCCATATCAGACGGTAATGAATAAGATCAGCTCAATTGTACCTCTTACAATAGCCAATATACAGCTAGCTTTCCAAAGTTTCGACGTCACTCATTCTTGGAATACTTCGAACATCGAAAACCGCAATCGTTGCGGCGACCCACACAGAAATCAGGAATCCTGAAGGCGTACATAGTTGCTCCTCTATCTCTGTTATCAATTAATCTCCTCGTAAGTCTGTCTGGATCTCACTATCTTGGGCACAGGCTAGTTTTTAATTTCAGAAAACTGGAGAGAAATAAGCATTGTGGTGCCCGGGGACAACATCCCACGAATATGCACTTTGCCAACGGAATAATGTCTCCGCCTTAAACGGGACATCTGACGAAGCACCCAGTGCAGTAGAATTTTGCTAGCTTACAGCTAGCTTAATTTAGCGTAGGCGAGAGCTTTCCCGAGCATGCCGAGCTTTCAATGTATCGCCTCAAAAAGTTGGTTGGTTGGCCTCAAACAATGCTGGCACATACCCACTGCGGGGAGTGGCCAAGACGCAGGCGGTTAAATTACTGGATACAGGAACGTTTTTAACGGGAAAGGAGTACTAATAGTATGTAGGCTGATAGATTGGAACACGCAAGGAGGGGGGTCCTGTTAACTTGGAGATCCTGGACAATTGCTTAATGTGCATAACAGTACACAATGCCTGTAATGTTTCGATTTCGTTCCTCGCAGGCAACTTCTTCTTCTTCTCCTTCTTCTTCCTCTTAAAAAATGGCACATCGCAAGATATTTACTGAGGTGAAGAAGAAGAAGCAAGCATGCATTGAGCGCTTCTTCTTCTTAAAACATGGCACATATCCACATTGGAGGATTGGCCGAGGTGTAGTGGCATAAACAAGGAAATTTCCATAGGAGATCACGATAAAATATTAGCGTCAAGCGTGAATTTTGAAAAATGCGCCTTGCTCTTGCACGTGTCGGTCGTATCGTCGTCTTTTGCTTTTTCAACATCTGAGGGGGCGGAAACGACGCAGAGCTTTCAGCCGACGGTGAATGTGCCGTGAAAGAGGGGGAACAAGGGACGAAGTACCGGCACATAGCACATTTTCACAGAACCACCTGGCAATGCCCGACAAAGCGTGTTACCGTCTGCCTTTTTCTTTTCGTTTTTCCTCTTATCAAAATCATAACTTGCTAACTGGCTTTCCCAAGCCTCAAGATTCTTGGCCGATTCCCTGTGGGGTATGCGCCACAAGACGTCCTAAACCTCCCGATTCTTGGCCGATCCCCAGTGTGTGCGTGCGCCGCAAGACGCCACAGAGGACAGGGTAGAGTCACAAGACCCCCCCCCCCCCCCCCCCGTCGTAGCCTATGATGTGCTCGATCCCCACCGACCTTTTTCTCTTATACTTCATGGCTGCGAAGTTAATGGAAAAAAAATTAAACTAACCTAACCATGCGGATTATAACCCCTCCCATTCTCCATGACAGGGTTCAGGTCCCGTGCTATAGCACACAAGACACCATGCACAGACTGCGGGAAGACGTATATGACTTCACAAGCACACCACAGCTCAGAATCACAGCAAGCGTAAACCTGTACGAGGCTTTCGACAGCATATTGTACAATGCCGCCCTGGAAAACCTCCTGGCCACATCACCATATATCCCCCACATATGCCATAACCGCGGGAGTTCCTCAAAAGCCGCTCTGTCCGCTACACCTTTCAGTCTTGCCTTAAAGGAAAACTGAAAAGGCTTTGGAATTCGACAAGTATAAAGGGGTCGAATGTATGAAGCTTGCAGATGAAGATAAAGCATGGGAAGTCTTTTTGTGCTAGCATTTGAAATGGTGAAGTAATCGCCGAATAAAGCCGCATCGGCATTTAGGCTTCTCTGCAGTGCTCCGCGACGGGCAGAGGACGCAGTGATGACGTCACGTACGGCGGCGCTATGTTTCCAGCGAAGAAACGGTTGCTCCAAGGAAGAAAACCGGCGCCACCAAAGGTGAAGCCGAGGAAGCATTGTTTGGCGGCATCGTACGACGCAAGGCTGCATGCGCGAAGACAGCGGATATCTGAAATTTCGGCAACAATGACGTCATCACAAGTTTCCCTGCTTTTCTACAACGCACTGAGAAGGCTTAACATCTTCGCGTATTAATCGGCGATTACGTCACCATTTGATATGCTAGCGCAAAACTACTTGGCATGTTTTACCTAGAAGTTCATACATTCGAATTAATAATAATCTCGAATTCTCAAAAAAAAAAACATTTCAGCTTCCTTTAAGTGGCCTTCCCCCCCAAACTCAACGGTGTCGCAGATTTGCAACACAGCATACACGCGGACGACATAATAATATGGTGCAACCCCCGCCGGACCAGAGGAAGCAGTCCTGGCAGGGCTGGACACCACGCACTCACACATCACCCAGATAGACCAACGGTAGTGCTCCCCAGTAAAATCAGACTACAGATTTGTCTGTGACGGCATAGGGCCCAAGGCTGAGCAATACCGTGACCTAATTCGGTTAAGCATTAACAGCGCTCCATACCTCGTAAGACGATCCGCGTCTATATAGGCCTCCTCCTTAGCCAGATAAGCGACGCCAAGTAATGTCGGAACCGAACTATCACACAGATAAACCAAATTCACACACTCGTCGCAGGTCCTTCCTGTTCGAGAAAAAAATGTCGCCGGACAAACAAACAGCGCAGGCAGGCGCGAGTGTTCTTGCTGGCAGCACAATATGAATCCTCCAGTTCTACCACTTACTATACGCACGCGATTCACGATGTATCGCACAGCCAGATGGCCGTCATAGGCAGCACGTTTTCCCATGGTGAGAAACAAGTGGGAACACCCTTGCAGAAATTCTAGCAATTGCTGAAACCATAACAATCGTCCGTCACAAGAACAGCAAGATACTCATACGGACCGACAGTCAAGGCGCCTGCCGGGCTTTCCTAGAAAACAGACTGCCACCACACATTCACTCCATCCTACAACAAGACCTCCAATTTCACTCTCACTTACAGATCACTCCGCAATGGGTGCTCGCGCGGCCATGAATGCCCGGCACTCATGGCCGAGCGCATGCGCTCTACAGCGCTGATGCAAATTCGGGACCTCCCCCATCTGGCCAGGTGACTACGACCCAAGACGTCATAGGAAACAACTTCACAAAGAACGCACGAAAACACTCAATGAACAAAGACACGTCCGAAGAGCATTAACGTGCCCATCCGAACACATGACATATGAGGAAGGCAGGATGGTCCGCCGCAGCAAGAGACACGCACACACACTGAAGATGCAAGACTATATAAACACTGCGCTCGCGGTCTACCCAGAAGAACAACTTGCACGTCCCAAAAACCAAACCGTTTGGAGTGGCCGCACGTCCAAGCCAACAAACAAAACACCCCAACCTCATCTCATTTTTTTCTCATCACTACTAGTGACCATCACATTACCAATTAATTTTAGTTTCCATGTGTGATAATGTCCATACATCAAGCGCAATTTCAAGAAAAAAATAAGGACAAACGTTCGCCTATGCTTCACCTTTTTGCATTATTTTACGCACTGAACAGTTATACGTACAGTATATAGACGGACCCACATTTTTTTGCTATTCGTATTCGCTTCGTATATGCGTAATTTTACACCATCATCGTTCTCTGAAGCAAACAACTCCAAGTTGTTGTTGTTGTTGTTGACCTCAAGTTCCTGTCCTACGTTCACCTCGCTATCCTCAAAACCAATTAACTCGACCCGCTCCCTCAAGCTCATTTCAGTCCAGTCCATGTTTGTCATATGCAATCTGCAATACAGGTTAGTCACCGCCTGGGTATCCCCCTTGTGGGTATGTGCAATTTTATGAGGGCAACAACAACAACAGCCAGTCCCGCCGTTTCGACCAATTTTCCTTCGTTGTGATAAGGATCCTCGCCCAACGACCGGACGGGAGACGACGAAGACGAAGAAGATTCACCGCCGCGGGCTGGAGGGCTCATCAGGGACGCCGCTGAACAAGCGACCACCGGCGATCCCGAAGCGCCGAGATGCGCAAGACCCCGGCCGCGACCCCGGCGGGCTCGGCCAGGCCTTCGCTGCGTGCAGGGGGCCGCCTGGCACGGCCATCTGCGCCCTCGCCCTCCTACTACTACTCCTACTACACCGCGGGCTATTTGGAGGAGCGGCCAAGCATCCTCGCCTTCTACTTGGTCATCTTCCTCACGACTTTGATCATCGGGGGATTCGCCATGACGCTCTTCTTCGGTGGGTATACACCGCTGGCAGCGCCGCGTCGCGCACACTGCCTTTAACCTTATGCGAGGTCGTATATATAGTACACGATCGGCACTTGCACTAGGCGGTGACGATTGTTCTTGAAAATTGCACTGTATACGCAGCCACGCACAGCACAGGTAAAAAGTCTCCACGTCACAAAAACCAAAGGTTCTTGAAAGGCGAGGATTCTCCTCACCTTACAGAGATTTAGACTTTGGGGGAGGGGGCGTAAGTGGAGCGCTACAGAGCTGAAAAGCAAACAGTGCGGCCCGAAAACTTTTAAGCAAGGTTGTGCATAAAGAGAACCCGAAAGAAAGTACGCCGCCGCCCCCTCGTAGCCAGACTTCGTAACAACAGGACTGAATGCATTTCCGTTGGCGTCATCGTGAGACTAACTACGCCCATTGCATGACAAAGGCCTCTCCCATATCCCTCTAATTAAACCTACCCTGTGCCACTTTATCCTCGCAGACTTCCTAAGCTCATCCGCCTACCTGGCCCTCTGCTGCCCCTTGCTAAGCTGGCTTTCTATTGGAAACCACTCCGTTACCGTAAGGGACGATCGGTCACCTTCTCTTCGCATTACACGCCCTGCCCTGCATTTCTTCTCGATTACAGATACGACATCATTAACGTGCGTTTGCGCCTTGACCCGATCTGTTCTTCCCGCCTATTAACGTTACATCTTTAACTTACCTTTCCATAGCTAGCTGCATGCGCTCGTCCTCAGTTTAATTTTCAAGTATTTTCGTTAGCTTCCGAATTTCTGCCCCATGGGTGAATACTGGCAGGTTATAAATAGTACTAATTTACTCCTTACGGATACAAATAACCTGCTATTCATGACCTCAAAATACCTGCCAAATCCACTGCAATTCCATTGTAGTATCTCCTAGCTATTCCCATCTCGCGGTCTGGATCTGCTGCCACTGCCTGTCCAAGGCAGATGTGATCCCTGACGGTATCCACCCAGCTGGCTCAGCGTTACGGCACTCGGCTGCTGGGCTAGAGGCACTCGGGTTCTGCACCAGCCATGTTTCGATGGAGGCCAAACACAAAACGTGCCTGTGTGCTGTGCGATACGAGTGCATGTTAAAGAGCTCCAGGCGGTCTAAACTTATTCAGAGCCCGCCACTAAGGCGCCTTTTTCTCTTTTCGCTTGTTTCACCCCCTCTACCCCTCCCTCCCCTTCCCTCACGGACCGGTTGAATTATTTACTGACTACTTCCAGTGCTTCGTTGCCTATTGCAAACCATTGTTGTCGTAGCGCGTCGTAACTTTAAACTCTCGCGTTCTTTGGCGGAGTAGAATAATTTTCCATGGGGGACGTCTGAGACATGAGGGACACGTTGGGCAGAAAGCGTCCGTTGTCTTCTGATGTAGCTGCAGAAAAGGGAAGCGCGCTGTAGCTGCAGCTGCGGCTGCCACTGGCTGTGAAACAGGGAGGAAAGCCTATAGTTTTTAATGTGTAAGCATTAGGATGCCCATAATCGCAAAAAAGTGTCTGGTGGTGGCGTGCGGAGCCTCGATTGGCTTCACACGCCAGCCACAGAAAGGGAAATCCCCTCTACACTTCAGAATATAGAGGAAAGAGAGAGGAGGAAGAGAGGGTGGGAGGCAACAGATGGCCAGCAGGACACTGCGGTCGCCAATCAGAGTCGAGGAAGTGGAGAAATCACACTGTGATTGCTGCACTGGATCGGGAAAGTGGAGTCGGATGCAACTCAAGAAAGAAGCGGCAAATGCCCTACAAAGGAGCCCCTCCAGCCGATACCATCTACCGATTCTTCCCCCTCCCCCTTGACCGATCCCCTTTGGCCGGCTAGCGTGAAATCCCACGGGGTGGCCGATGAATGAGGAATAACCGCGGCTTAGTCAGATTAACCGCGGCGCCATGGAAATCAGTCGACGCCATTGGCTGAAGGGGAGGAGGGCGTAGGGGAATAACACACTCAAATACATGCGCACCATCTTGCAGCCAAGCCAAGCATACCGGGTGTTTTTTTGTTTTGTTTTGGTTTCCTTATACAGATTTTTATTTTAAAATCCCTGAAAGATGCGTCGCCACGGTTTGTGACGGTGGATTATACGGCAAGTGGAAAATTACGCATGTAATTAAGAAACTATTACTTCAGTAAAATTACTAATGAACTTTTTATCTTTGGTTTTAGGGCGCAAGATTATTTTGTGAAACTGAAGGCCATCAACATCGAAGGCAAGCCCGGTTTTTAAAGTTTCTCAATCGGCATCGTTTTTCGAGATATGGAACATGAAAAGTACGCTTTTGAAAGCTCACTAAATTGAATTTCCTGCGTTTCAAGTTGATAAATTGATGTCGCAGAGCGTGGTATCGTCACGGATATCGCGTTAATATCTTCTACGTTATAAATCTCATAAATTGCGTTTCTTTTTTTTTGCATTAAAAATTGAGTGACGCCATTTTATCAGTGTGCAATGTGAGAAATCCAACTTGATCTTTCAAAGGCGTTTTATTTTTTTAAAATTCAGTGTCTCGAACCATGGTGCCGATTTAGAGATGTTGAAAACTGCCCTGTCCTTAAATTTTGGTGGCCTTCAATTGCGCAATATAATCTTGAGCCCTAGATCTCAAAACTAAAAAGTAGGTTAGTAATTGCTGCTAACCAATCGTCTTTTAACTGAACACTTTCAAGTGCATAATGTCTGTCTTGTGTACACAATCCACCTGCACAGGCTGTACCGACGAAGGTGTCACGTGACCGTCCCTACGTGTGCCATATGCAAACATGCTTCCCACAGGAGAGGATTTATGGGCAGCCCTTGGTGGAGGAAGTTGATGGGGCGGTCCTTTCACTCAACGCGTTTCTTGAACATCTTTCACCGTAAAAACGAGGGAAAATATGGTGGTCCAAATGAAAAATTTATATCCCCTCCCCCACCTCATTCGCTCTTTAATCAGCCTCCTTAAATCTGTCACAGTCTCTCCTAGCGACGTGAAACCGAAACGTGAAGTGCACGCCATTAAAACAAACACCGCAGGCATATAATGAGCTAATTTCGTAAAGTTTAATGGAGCAGTTCACACACTGCACTGCAATACACAATATATTGGCATGAACATCATTTCAGGGCTACTTTCGTATAGTAAGCAGGCAACCTGGGCACTGCAGATTTTATTACACGCGATATTCACTGCTGAGACCCTTGTGAGGATTGACAGCTGTTAAAAATCTCACTGGATCTTAGTTATGAGGAAATGAAAAGGCAGAGGAACAAATTGTACAAGTCCAACGGCCACAGAGTGCCTTACGCGTGTCCCAAAATATGGCGCATTTTGTGTTTCTTCTATAGAATGGTTAAAATCTGATTACAATAACATCAACTTCGAATTCCTGCGTACCTGAGGATATCAGTATTTTCAAACTGAACAGTTTAGTTTCTCCAAACAGCAAGTCATTGTGACGCCTTAAGACAGTGGTACCGCATTTGGTGTCGGTTACGTTGTGTCGGTTACGTGGTGCTAGTGTACACAGACAAAAATTTCACTGCTTTGTGAACCACCGTGCATGAATTATCGCGGCCCGTGGTCGTCACGGCAACTCACTTGATCTCTGCATTTGTCCTTCGACGGCACGTTATTTTCGATTGCACAGCTTTAGTACTAATTAAGACGACGCATTAAATTATTCCGTTATCATTCTGCAAAATGTGACCCTTAACGAACCAATGCATCCGAAGTATTTAAGCTGTGAAGACGGTAATCAATTCTTTGGCGCTTGTAAGTTTAGAAGTTTCGGCATCACGCTTTGCGCGTGAATTAAGTAAGGTTCGAGGCAACGTTCTCCAGCGTGTTACGCGAACACGTTCCACATAACAGCCAATTATAATGCGCCGTTTTCCCCACGTCATTTCTACACACGCTGAGTAACTTGGTAACTCGCTCTTCGCAGCGTACGCACGCGAACTCGCACGCCCACGAGTGACCACAGGAACTACCACCAAGACGACAACGAACGATACGCAAGTCGCAAGCGCACTTCCGACCTTGATTATATCCAAGCTTCCCGCGCATCGACGCGGCGTCGCAGTCACAAGCAGCAGTCCACTGCCAAAAGCCTCTAACCGTAGTTCGAAGAACCGCCGCAGAAGGCGCCACAAGACGACGTCGTCTGAGAGGCCAAAGCACAACGCCACGACCACTGCGGAGAGGGCGCGACGCGGGAATTCGGACTTTACAACAGTTTCTGATGGGTCGGACCGGACGCTGGACAAGTCCACTCCCAGTCGAATCGACCAGACGGCAGAGAGAGGACCAACAGAGCTGTCCAGCTGGGTGACGCTAGAGCAGCTAACCGCCAACACCACCGGCACCACTGACACCACGTTCTCCGCACCCAGTCGAGTTCCCGTCACCGCCACGCCGCTCGGCAAGTGGCCAGGACTTGTCTATGATGTGCCTCCAGCTGATGAGACAAACGCGACAGGCCCGAGCTTGAGTTACGATCCCGAGGAGATAGCTGGCGGTCGTGACACCGACTCGACCAGCTCCACGTACTCCGCACCTGGCCCACCTCCCGACACCACCACGCCTATCGGGGAGTGGCCAGGTCTTTTCGGTGATGTGCTTCCCGCTGATGACACCAATGCGACAGGCGCGAGCTTTAATTATGATCCTGACGAAGTAGCCGGTCGGGACACCGACTCGAGCAGCAGCACCTCCTCCGCACCCAGCCCAGCCGCCGCCAGTGAGTTGGCAAAGCCGGTTGATGAGTGGGGAAGACTTTACGAGGATGAGATCGGCGTCAATGGGACAAATGCGGAAGGTTCGATTTTGGCGAGCCAAATGGGCTAGCTGGTCTCGACAACGCTGTGCCAGGCTGCACGAAGGCGACGGAAAACATGGAACACTGGCACCGGAACGATTACAGTTTTGTAGACTCACAATCAAGCAGACTTTTGAAACAGCGACTTTAGAGGAAACCTTTGCTTATGTATACAAGAGGGACAATTATTGTTTTTGTCCTAAAAAGAAAAAAAAATGCGTGCATCTGAGACAGCGCACGCTTAGCGAAATATGTAATTTGTCCGAACTCATCGAGATAACCTGTGTACCTTATCAGCTCTTTTTTTTTTCTGCGCTCCACATCGTGACTGTTGCAAGAGCTGGAATGTCTGATTGGTCAGAAACTAAAAAAGCTCAGTGTGTACATGGCATAAAGGACGATGCACGAAAGTATTAAAACGCCGACGGTGCCACATTAACACACATATGTGAAGCGTAAAATAATAAAACATCAAAAGCAACTAACGAGACATCGATGGTACCTGTCTTCTTTAAACGTTACCGACGTGGAATGCCGATGTTCTCTGCCGCGGAAATCACATGTTGGACAAAGCCACCGCAAACTTTGGCAAGCACAACGAATTTCGATCGCGCGATTTGAGGGCCCGCCAAGATTAACCAATTCGCCAATTCCTAAAGGCAGTGGATAACAATCTCTAATCTCTGAAGAGAGAACTTTACTTCCAAGCAAATCTATGCTGGCTTTTCTTTCATTTTTTGCTGTTTTGATTTTCGCCTTAGTAGCTCAAAGTTTCTGATAAGCTGACCTGGGAAGTTCACTTCCGCCATTTCTACTGAAACCGATTAGTTTTAAAATTGCACGTGAAAATTTAGTGTCCATTGTACAGAAAACCGTGGTCATGCCTTTTCTTGTTAATGTCAATTGACCCAACAAGCAAACAGCGCAGCTTATGCTTTGCAAACCTTTTAAATACTAAGCATTTGGACTACGCATTTCACACATCTCATGGTTTAGGTTTACTTTGAGCGTTCGAGGGTCAGCTCACACTGGAGAGAAGTCCCTTTCAAGCAGAAAAACGTGACCGCTCATTGCCTAAGTAGCGTGGTTAATCCTGAGGGCGTCCTCAAATGGTACAAACATCCTCATCCCAAACAGGACGTCGTCAGGACCTTTTGAGTGCGTCATTGACAAAACGTCCTCAGTTCGTACGCTGCTCGACGACATGAGGACAAAAAATTCTCATATGTCCTACAATTAAACGCCCTATAGCAGGAGAATATTGTGACATTGTACTACAATCAAGCCCGCTTTATCTCGCACATACGGTTTTTATTACATAAAAGTGCAGGTCAAGTTAAAGGAAATTTGTGCGCAATGCTGACCCAAGAAATGATGTGCCTCAGGTTATATGATAGAATGCATTTGGTATTTAAGCATGACTTATCCACACATATGTTTCCGGTGGGGTTGAACTTGGGCTTTTGGTCCACAGTAGATGTACTTGTATAAGCGACTTTGCAATTCAGGTGGCAAAATTAAAGTCCAGAGAGAGCTAGAGCCCTCGCTGATGAACGACTGCACAAACAGCAATCCGTGCACGGGTACTGAAAAAGGTAGTGATCAAGCCATGGTCAGTCTTGCTAAGCGTGACCAAACTTTTGCGAAATTAGTTCTTGTAAAAATCCAGCACAAAAGACGGCAAAGAAAGCAGTTTCACAATTCTTGTGAGTGCTGCCTACAATAAGCAAGCAAATAATAACGCGCGTTCTCTGCGCCAAATCGTTAACTTATGTCCTCAAAACAAACCATGCAGAAAGGTCTTGCGGGACAATTTTGAGGACCCAAGACAAATTGTGTCTGAAAGAATGTTCCAGATAAATAAAATGTACCGAGGCCGGACAACGGGACCAGGTGAGGACTTGTTGAGGATCAATAAAGAACATGCTCAGGACGACGCAACGTTCTCAGATTCTCGGGACGTCCTGAGGAGTGGTTGTCTACGGAATTAACTCTCACCACATCTCAACTCACAATGATGTCCTACCGGACGCGACGCTAATCCGAAAGCGCTTAAGACTGGCTCAACAATGTGAAGAATTCGTTTTTTTTATTATTATTATTTGTGCGATCTATGGAACGCTCGGAAATATTGTAGCCGCGAAGCCGGCTACGCCACCTAAAACAAAGAGCTAGGGGAAGAACGCGCAAATAGCGCAGGATGTATTATCGGCACGAAATGAGAGAACCAGGGAAGATTCACGGGTAGCTCTTGGAAGGGGGTGGTTGGGCGGGGGAGGAGGGGGTACGATGCCATTTGAACGATGTTTTCCTAAGTAAATTTTTTCGCTTAAATGGGGGCGACCACCTCCGCAACACCTCCCCCCCCCCTCCTTAAATCCGCCCCTGGCGCGAACGGATGAATCCTGATGTGAACTAAAGACACAATGTTCACAATCACTTTGTTCAATGTACATAGCAACTGTTTCAGAATTTTATCCACGCAAATATTTAATCTGTCTTAACTAAAATATTTGCGTTCAACTAAATATAGCAAGAATTGCAGCGCAGCGTGGGCAATTCTAGTTCATATCAGTAGCAGTCGCGTTATCTGCGGTAAATATAAATATGTTAAAACCGCGTACTTTGCTTCCAAGTGTTTTCCACAAACGGCAGAGTTCTCCAGGAGTGGAATTAGCCGGGCTAGTTGGTTCATGACACAAAAATAACAGCGCGACAGACGGGACAATAAGTAAGAGACACAAACACGAGCGCTGACTATCAACTGAAAGAAATTTTATTACAGCGACGCAATTTATACCCCAGGGTCACACCTACAGCAAAGTTCTCTTGCCAAAGCTCCTTTAGGGTATTTGGCGAGCGTAAATGTTGCAAACTCGTCTTTTTAGGCAGGCGCAATGAACAGTAAAACTTTTTTTACGTGCAAAATTTGTAGCCTTAATCGCATACAAAGCGCCATCGTGAAATCCTTTACGGGCTAGATGCCGCTCAACTGATATATGCGCCGAGTCTGCCACGAATCACCGTATCATATTCACGAATGACCAGAACTAGAAAACGCACTGATATCATCAAATGTTTATTGCGTGTATTCATTTCGAAGACAAAACTCGTCCGAGGCATTAGCGGAAACCGCAGCGCGCACGTCAGAAACATTACGCGCAGAAACGATGCGCCTCGATTAGCTGCCGCTGTTGCACAAATATACGCCGTGATCTTCTCCTTTGAGGCAACGGCATTTCTTGTCGCACATCGCATGCCTACACGAGATACCTGCAACGCAAACTTTACCAACAACGCATACATATATGCTGTCGAAACTTCCAAGCGGCCGCGGCGACTTCCGCCTCGCCGCGGAGGTGGCGACGGCGCCCCACGGACGGATGGATGGATCGGAGCGTCCCCTTTGAATCGGAGTGGTGAAAGTTGCCACCATGGTCGTCTAGGGACTTTAGGAACCGCAGCGCGCAGCGCTCCATTTTGCCCTAGCGGCATTCACGCGCAAGGAGGCCACTCCTCTCACGGCCGGTCTGGAGGGGAGCGCGCTCGACAGCGCTCGTCAAGACCGGCCTTGCTCCTCTCAACGAGCGCGTCACGCTTTCCACACCTCCTCTTCTAGACACTGTACGTGTACGTCACCTGCAGCTGGAACTGAACGGTGATGTGCACGACCGCCACAAAGAATCTACGAATCTCACGCTACACGCCCATGATAGGCGACTTCATTCATGGCTCTGAAAATCCGGATTTTTTCAGCTCAAGCCAAAGTCCAGGCGCTCCGTTACGCCGCTGTGGATGCGCAGAGCTTCGCATTGCTAACGAGCCAGGACAAAGCAACAGGCATTCGCTTCGTATACGTTCATGAAGTCAAATCTTATAATTCGAGCTGTTGCCGCAGTGGAATTTCGCGCATTGCCATTGTTCAACTTCCAGTAAACACAAGCTGTAAGAAAAAAAATTGGAGGCTTATCAAGGTTAAGCCCAGTGGATGCGAAGCATGTTAAACATATTGAGCGCGCCGCTTGGCTAGGCGTTCTTCATCGGTTTCCGTAGCACGCTGCAGCCTTCGTTTTGCATTCCTATTATTAACGTCCTTAGCGTTTGGAGGCATCTTGACCGCATACACGCCCGGCACAAAGACGCTGGCGCGGTTGCGGGCACAGAGACTGACGCGACGGCGGGCGCGCGCCGCTTAATCCCTGGCGTGACGTCACATATCACGTGATGCAGCGATGGTGGCGCCGCCGCCGCGTCGCGCGCGACGGCGTGAACCGAAGCGTGGAGGCCTCCGCCGGGCGACGTCCGACGGCGCGATATGAGGCCCCATCTGCAGCCGGTGTGACGTCATCACGTGACGTCACATCATGTGATCTCACTTCAGGGTCAATGGTGGCCACCGCCGGGAGGCGACCGACGGCGCGATGAGGCCCCATCTGCAGCCGGTGTGACGTCATCACGTGACGTCATGTCACGTGACCTACTTGAAGGTCACTTGAAGGTCAACGGTGGCCACCGCCGGGAGGCGACCGACGGCGCGTTATGAGGCCCCATCTGCAGCCTGTGTGACGTCATCACGTGACGTCATGTCACGTGACCCCACTTCAGGGTCAATGGTGGCCACCGCCGGGCGACGCGCGAAGGCCCGAAACCTACGTTAATACGCTTCGCATAAAAAAAACGTGCTAGCGATGGAAATCTATGAATACAGCAAAACTACAGTCGACGCTTAGTGGCGTTCACCAAAAAGAAAAGCCGCGAAAGACAGGGGTCTTAGTAAACATAAAATGAGTTTATTGTCCAACATGGCAGCGTAAAAAATGCGATACATAGGCACCGGCTGTAAAAGAGTATACAAAAAATGGACTTCACATCTGTCGCAGCTTCTGTGCGCGTTTACGTCAGTTTCTTTGCAATTGTAGATCCATCAATCGCCATATTAGCGCAACGAACGGGACGTAGAAGAACATATGCAGGGACACAACACAGCGCTGTTCGATATCCCATGACTACAGCGCAACGAACGTGACGTAGGTATCCGCTATGTCGTGACGGTTCCCACATTTGCATACATCACATTTTTGTCTGATTTCTTATCTCGATTTCCTATCGAGGTTGCTGTATAAAAACTAGGTTGCTCACAGCCTGATGGACAGGTTGTGCTGACGTCACAAGGCCACGGGACCTTTCTCGCCCAATCGTCAACTGTCACCTACCATGGTGATCACGTTGTGATGACGTCACAAGTCAGGTGACCTCTCGGCCAATCAGTGAATTTCGTGACACCGGATATCGGGGGAGGGGGGTTGGTGTGACTCTAATGCTATCGCATTAAATGGGGATGCAATTAATGCTGTAGACTGCAGACGTAGAAGCAAACGGCAAAGCCCGCTGTAAAAAAAATGGGCATTGGCAATGAAGGAATCAGCATAGCGTACGAAGCCGTTTCTCCTTTTCTCTCTGTTCATGAAATGCAGACCGTTCATAACGTACCAAAGAACCGATGCTTATGATCTGTACACAGTGTAAGACGAGTGCCTCTCACCTGCGAGACAGCGGCGTCGTCACGTGCTTTTCAATGGCGATGCCTTCCAAAGAGCGTTGCAAGAACTACACTCGCAAGGCTATTTTAAAATTACAGTTTCGGCTATATGAAGGTCAAGCAATTTAGGCAGAAGGAGTATGGTGACGCACGCAAACTGCACTCTAAGAACAGTTCCTTTACGAGCCCTGGCGTTACGCTGTCGTGAAAAAAACGGCCAATCAACACGCTACAAAATCTATAGAAACTTTTCAGATTCTTTTTCGTACGCCGCTCGCCTCGATACGTTGGCAGTTCACCTTCAAGCCTCCGATGTCGTGCGTGGAAGCACGCTTGCTTTCTTCAGCACGCCATGAGTGTGCTGAAAGTTTTAACAGTTTTAGCACATAGTTTCAGAATAACGCTGGAAGCTCCATCTGTCCATGAACGCTTACCCGAGGCGCCAGGCTTCGCATTCGCAGTTTTGTCCCTACGTAAGTGGATCACGGCAGTGGACTTCGCAACGCGCTGTTAAATGTAATGATTGCGCAACTGCGCTTTCTAGCTGCACAACAGTGCATGTAATTCCATGGCAGAAGGCATCGTAAAGGAAAAAGAAGCAACGCATTATATTTATATCCGGCACTGCACTTCAGACTATAGGAAAGGTCTACAGTACAGTACAGCGGCGCTCAGCTGCAGTGTGCCAGCCAACCACAGCTGTCGAGGACTCGAATTAATGTTCAGTTACAATTCCGGAGTTCGCCGAGAGTGACTCAGTGGATTCCGGCTGAGCCCGTGCAGAGGGGGTAGGTGCTTTCTCTTTGGTTAACTGGACGGCTCCGGAAATTCCGCTCAGGACGTCTGTGCGCTGAGCTCATCAACGCCGGAAGCAATTTGGCACAGTCAAGCGCTCAAGATAAACGGTCATCCGGTACAACTTCCTTTCGGCGAATGCACAGCTGTGGCCTGTGCGAGAACTGCCAGTGTAAGTTGTGCCAGATATAAACGTGACTAGCACTCAAAAGAAATGCCTTTCATCAACACGCGCATGGCGCAAACAATACAGAGACAATAAACAAATGCGTGGCGGAAAATGTGCCGCACAAAAGCATACAAAATGCCTGCCATCAACGTGCATATCATGTTCGAACGATGCCACATGAAAACATCAACAACGACTTTCGTCAACACGTGCGTAGCCGGTAAAAGATGCCACACAGAGACAGCAAAATGTAAAAGCGCACGTAAGCGAAGAAAAACACCATCACGAGTACAGATCTACGCGATCGCGCGTCATGGCACAGCGTCATGGCACATCATGAGGAAGAAAGAGCCCAAGGAAATTTGATTGGATGAAGCTCTTGACGACGCTGCAATGGCGCGCTTGAGTACAATAGATCGTGTATAACAGTAAATAGGAAGACCACTTATGAACAAGGCCACTAAGTATATTTCTAGTGATTCTAAACAAGTGTTCAGATTATATATACGTCCCTTAATAACGTCGATTTCGTCGACCACATGTTGCAAGCATAGGTGGAATATCCAAAAACGTGGACAAGTCCATGGCAGAAATAGACAAAATAGGATACTGGAGCTGTGTATACACTTTAAAATTATCCAGCTAAAATAATAAATGTTACAACAAAGGTGAAGTTGACGTTTCATACGTATCACGCAATCGCGTATAATTAAGCCACCTAAGTTTGTAAAATTCGAAAATGGTTTTAAATTTCCAAATTTAAAAAGTAAAAAATAAGGAGGCATGCAGGGCCCATCAAATACCAGTTTGCAGCAAGAACTCGTTGAAACATTCGCCAAAGAAAGTTAAGTGGACATCAGGTGCGCGGTCACTAGGCACACACACACAAAAAAAAAGGGGTGGCGGGGGTGGGGGGTCTAGACCCGCAACCGCCGTTCCTAGACGCACGAGTGCGCAAAGGGCAGGCCTAGTTCGCGCCTGCCTCTAGGACTCACGGACAAGGTTCCTTCCGCGCCTGAAATAGCTGCAGTTGATAGACTTATCGGACTTGCTCCAAAAGACGCCATGCGAAAGAATCCGCGGTTGTTTACCTTGCAATTCAGCAGGAAGGCTTCTTGAACCATAGTCTGTACTTTATTGTTTGGTTATAAATATGACCACAAAAAACTGCGTCAAAAGTTTGCGAACCACAGGCGCAGAAGCGAGTACACGGCCCACGATGACCGACAGGAAGACATGCGCCGCGATCTGATTAAATAGCCTCAGTTACCGACGATACATACTGGCAATAAGTTAAGAGTGAATTATCAAACGAGGCTGCAGCGATCGTCGACAATCGGACCGACTGGCGACACCTTTGTTCTGTGCACGTATCATAAATACCGAAAGCTGGAGGGGGGAGGGAAGGTTTCACGTCTCGTAAGCTACAACCCAACTAGCCTCGATATTTTTTTTAAAAATCACAGCCTCGATTAAGAGGTGGGCAGTGCCACAACATAACGCGCAAGGAGAATACTGCATAAGAGAACAAAAACCGTTATCGGTGGGTTGCTTGAACAATGTCTGGTTTTACAACCGCGAACAGCGGCTCTAAGGAAGAGCTTCCATGACACTCTTTCTCAACAGGCTGCTTATACTGTGGGTTTAAAAGGGGAGACGCGATCCTTTCTTCCATTAAAAATGCCTACCTATACTGCGATCACACTGGTGTGCACGCATTAAGCAATTGCTGCGAGAACGCGAACGTACAAACGAACATTCACCCCTCTGCAAGAAGCACAACTGACCGAAAACGCATCGACGCCGACTTTACTATATCGAATAAATGTTACGCACGGGACCCTTCGTTACGCAAACCCGGTTTACGCAAAGCATTTCTAAAATCCTACCTTGGTGAAAGAGCTTGAGGAAATAAAAAGCTGCAGGACTCGAAGTTCACGGTAAACCTATACTTCTTTCACCGGCCATTGCACATTACATTCACACGAAGATTCTGCGTTACCACCGGCATATGCGTCATGGGAAGACCGAGAAAACGTTTATGGCTCAGAAAGGTCTGCGCTAAGAATAGCTAAGTTGGTCAAGATGAAAATCGCCGTCGGTGGCGCAAGTCTCGGCCGAACAGAGGCCAAGCCAAGTGCGCACGGGCCTGAAAGAGGAATCTGTGGTCAATGCCGCGATAGTCTGTACGTTGAGCAAAGGCGAATTTAGCCTGTCGCCCTAACCAACACGTATAACGTCTTTCCTCCGAGTACACGGGACCTTCTCTTTCAGGATAGTCGGTGGCATATCGCGCCAAACTGTGGACAGGACTTGAAGTACCATGCGTCATTTGGGCTACTGTGGATACGAATGTTTCCGGCATTCCGGTTCACACCGTGGAAAAGATATCGTAGCAACGTATAGTTAACAGACAGGCCACGGCGCAGGAGAGAGAGCCAGCTGCCCTGGCTGTGCTCCGACCTACAGCAAGGCGTGCTCGCAAGCGCGCCTAGCCCTCAGCGCCTGAAGTTTCGCGTGAGCAGCTCGTGGTGGCGTTGCGCGATGATCGCGGCCAGCGCGCGCTCCGAGGCGACGCTGGTCCACTTGGTTCCAAGGCACATCTCGTACTGGGCGGCGGCAAGGTCCCGGCTGCAGTGCACAGGGTGGAAGACGTGCACCAGGCCCGGGTCCGGGGCGCGCATGACGGTCAAGTTGGAGGCCACCACGCGGTCGAACAAGTCCACGTCCTCCTTGCCCCAGCCGCGGATACTCACGTCCAGGCCGCCGACGGCCTCCAGGTCGGACTTGTAGATGGCCGCGATGCCGAAGCCGAACTGGCGCCAGTAGCCCTCGTCCGGGGCCACACGGGGCGGATCCCCGCCGGAGGCGCCCGTGTACGCCGGGTCATACTGGCTGAACACGATCGGGAAATAAGCGCTGCGGCGGCGAGCCGTGTGGGCGCGTACCCGGCGCAGCACGCCCGCGTCGAACGTCATGTCGACGTCGATGAAGAACAGCAGTTCGTCCTCCTGGAAGCGCGACGCGCCCAGTTCGAGCGCTGCGGCTCGCGAGAACTCACCCCCGCTGCCGGGCAGGAACTCGACGCGCCCCTTGTCGTAGTCAGCGCCCAGCACTCGCTCGGCTGACACCGTGCCTTCCAGGTCGTCCGCCTCGGCGGCGGTGTCTCTGTACTGCACCACGAGCAAGGTGCACGCGTCCTCCGCGTCCAGGCACACATCGCGGAATACGCGTAGGAAGCGCTCGAAGGCGGCTCGCCGACCGCACAGCGGAAGCACGAAGCGGATCATGGCCCGTTGCGACTCGTCCTGCGCGGTAATGTCCCGAATCCGTAGCTGTGTGAAGGGCTGCTGGACGTAGGCGTGGCGGCGCACGGGCAGCGTCATCTTGCGGCCGCGGTACTTGCGGTACGTGAGCAGAAGGTCCAGCACGTAGTCGGCGCCGTGCAGAGGGTCGACGCGCAGATAGCCGTACAGCACGTCCTTGAACTCGATCACGCGACCCCGCTGCTTGGAGTACCGGTTTGTGAGCTCCATAAGGTCGCTGATCACGTTGTTGATGCTGATCTCGTAGTACGACTCGATGCGTCGACGTGGGTTTGTCACCTGTTGTGTAACGAATATTGCGCTATAACATGCTGCTAGAATGATGCCAGTGCAGTAAAAGCAGTAGTGGCAAGAGACGTTAACGAGAGGATTTACCGACTTGGCTTCTGCCCATGTCTACATAATTTCGCATGATAGACCACCTCACAAAAATTGTTTGGCACAGTGAACAGTCAACACTCCTGACAAATGGTTGCTTCCACAGATATGTGTCTGCTGGTTTCACACTGAAAGCAGCCAATGCAAAGTGAAACCAGCCATGCGGGATCAATCTAAATTTACGTCGTAGGAATTCCACAAAATGCATTGAATGAAAATATATGCACACATGGAGGAAGAAACAGACAGTACACAAAGCTGGGCCTACTTTTGGAAATTCCTCGTAAGCCAGACACGTGCATAATCACGATTTGCTACATTCCTTAGAATCAATATTACGCCAAAGAAATACAACTCTATATGAACTAAAATGAAAGGGTATTTAGAACAAATTGCGCTGTTCAACAGAACACAATTCACTAAAACATCACGTAAGCCTACAAGCAGTGTATGCCTCTCGCTGCTCGAGTCAGCTATTATATGATTACTTTTAAAAGAAGCACGCAAAAAGGAAGAACATGTATAGGCTTCAAGATTTACCAGATACAGTCAAAATTTCCTGCCGTACTCCCCCATCCAATAACTATGCCACAGGGCCATCCTGGTTGAAATAAATGTATTAAATCGATAAGTCTATTAATAACAGCGCTCAACATTTCCGTACCTATTTGGTGCGGAAAACTGAAATTACCGCCGAAAACCCGCTATGTCGGGCACTGCACAAAGCACACAGAAAACATTTACAGCCACAAGCAGGGCCCTTATTGAGTATTTCTCTGAGCAATTACTCGGCACCGGCTTCCGAGCAACAGTTTTTATGACGGCGTGCCAATCTTCATTGAAAACGGGGCCCTCAGCCTGCTGCTTCTCAGATGACGTGTGCAGTTTAGTTAGTGCTATTGCGGTGCGGTCACGAGGTTTGACCATTTGGTAGTGCATGTGGTGTGTTTGACAGTGTGAGTTCCCGATGGTTCCACATGGTCAAGATTAATGAGAGTGGTGGGAAACGAAATCATAACCCAATTTCTGTTGACCAGAAGGCAGCCATGATCAAAGTAGCCTCATCGGGTGCAAAGCCTTCGGTCTTGTGTACTCATTCTCCTCTAGACATTGCTGTCATGGGGTGAAATGTAGCCAGCATTCATGCGGGGAAGCCAGTCGGAACAGGTACTCATGATGAAATTGCCGCCGTGACTGAATATTTCGAATGTCTTTTCCCGACATCTCCGACACGATTCCTGAAGGAACCATTTTCTAGGCGCTGACACCTATGCAGGCCATGCAAAAAACAGCAAGACATTATATATTAAGTTGTAATACCTATATTCGGCAGCGTCAGGGGCGCCGTGCATGTGTGCAAGATCGGCAGCATTGCTAAACACCAACTATGCTGCCTTTGGTCTAGATGCTGGCAGGAACCCCGCCTGTATGCGGCAGATGCACTTAAGCTCACCCATGATTGTAATGAGGCAACGGCTATGACGTGGAAATCGCGGCACCACTTCGACCTTATATATAACGAAGTTAAACTATATGATATCTGGAGGCCTGTAACAAATATTTATTTCATGTGCAAGTATCTGAAGAGCGACAATGGACCTCTCGGACTGTTCCGACATTGTTATGACCGTGCTTGTGTCTCCAATTCCCGACTTTGTTTTCCAAGAACAACCTTTATTTGCATCTATTTCTTTCTACTGACTCTGAGTATAAATCCAATAGCACCTTACCTGATCAGAGTAGAGGCTTTTTGAAAAGAAGTCCCATGTTAGGAGATCCTGAATTTCTCCTGGGAAGTACTTGGTAAGTGAAGGCATCTCGGAAAGTGCTGATGATCCATTCACAATGCCTTTACACCATGATGATGCAGCCTGTTGGCAAAAAATAACAACTCAGACAAAAAAAAAAAACTCTTTTCAATATAAAAAGACAGAATCATCCGAGGTGTGCTGTGAACTGTCAACTAATTCCTGCATGAAAGGTGTCTACACAAATGACTATCAAGAACATTTAAGAAACTCCCAGAATTTTCACTACCTTTAGAGGCCAAGAAGCAACAATGGTAGCCATATCATGCCCTACCCACCACCCAGCTGCACCTCATTTATTTATTTAATATTGCAGGCTCCAGAAACAATGCAGGAGGGCAAAGATTACATAGTAAATGCCCACCAAAGTATATAAAACCAGAGAGATATAAACAAAAAACAACAATCTCCCAAGGTAGGTCACAAGAAATAGAAGCTTGCTTACAATATACAAGCTTTCAATCAATTCTACAAAATGAAAAGAGCGCTTAGGATTGCCACTGCAAGGACAACCTGAAGAAAATTCTAATTGGAGGGTAGGTGAAAATAGCAGTTTTCAACCATGGCGAACAATGGCGATAGTGACACTGTATAGAAGACAGTTCCCTCTATTCTGATATCGCCGTAAAATTACAATTAATTTGTTCTACCTACCAGTTTCATGAGGCAACCCTCAAGCACCCTCTTCCCAGTGAGCCAGAGTACCAGAACCCTAAATAAAACTTACTTGCACTGGCGATACACATCCACCATAGTTCTGAGCAGCCCAACGTATCTCTCTCAGAAGCTGTAGTGATCGATGCCTCAGCTCTTGGGCACGAAAACCGCCAAAATATGCATGCACCTTGTACATTTCACGGGGATCTTTGATCGGATGCAGTGTGAGGGACCGGTGCACTTCACGTCGCCTGACACGACCTTTCAGAGCCACCTCTCCAAAAAAATTATGGTAAAATATGGTCTGCATCTGTAACAAAAAAAAAGGTTAAGCATGAAAATGATAAACAAAATAATTATAAAATTACTTTAGAACGCTGCTCACTCACTCAAACGAAATAGGAAACAAAGCTTAGAGTTAACATATGTTTTATATCATTTGTTACTATATTTTTACATCTGTATGCATCACTCATCAACTCCATGAAACCAGATGCGGTACCTCATAGGACCAAGTGCAAGGTATGCCCACATGTCGCCTCACACAGCGTCCAACTTCAACATCTTCATGGGTTGAATAAAGGTGTTTCAGGCATGTTGAGATGTGTGGAACAAGGCGTCGAAGAGTCTCCCTGCTGAAAAGTACACCGGGACCACCCATGCAGAAGTTTTCATCAGGCTCAAGACTTAACTGACCAAACTCTTCTTTGTTCCCAAGACCAGCTTGACCAATGTACTGTGGTTTACCTGCAGTTGGAGACACATGAAAGAAATGGCAAGAGGCTTCTAATTAGCAGTGTTTGATGAGGTGAGAGTAATACAGCTGCAACAAATTGTTAGATATGGTGAAAATGAGTAACTGCTGCCAGTTCTAAATAGCGGTTAACGCTATGGATGAGCTCTAATTTACACAGATGATGGCTAATGCCCCATATCGACCAAAAAGAGTAAAAATCTGCAGTGCCAAGCAACCTTTATGCTCTTCTGCAACTGCTATGTGCAGGTAATAGACTTTTCTTAAGTCATCATATCTTGTGCCTCGAGCATGACATATACATCATTAGGAGGTTTCGGTATGAACCAGTTGCGTTTTAGCTTTGCAATTGCAAATGAGAAGACCGTATACATCCTGACAGATGATAGTAAGCGCGCATCTGTCGAGCCCACAATATTAATTTCGGTCTTGAGTCATATCACTGGAAAGCGGATCGCATTAGAAAAAATAACTTACTCGAGTTGACAGAGCGGAGAAAGCGCTCCAGCCTCTCGACGTGCACGTAAACGTCGTCGTCACACCTCATGAACCATTCGTACTGGTCAATGTAGTGATCGTGCATGTACTTGAGCATAAGAAAGGACTTCTTCTGCGGCGGGTACGAGTCATCAACGCCACGAAGCGCGATCAGCGGCAGCTTCTCCTCACCGTCCCAACGCGAGGTGCCGCTCGAGAAGAAAGCGAGCCTGCCGCTCAGTGCTTTGCCCCAAGTGCGCTGGATAGCGAGGGCTCGCGTAGAGAGGTACTTCTCCGCCGTCATCACGCCGACGAAGAGAAGGCGAGACTTCGGTGTGCCCTGGGTTCGCTGGAAAGGCGAAGTATCGCAGAAGTTCTCGCTGTTCAGCCATAGTAAAATCTGACTCGTGATCACGAAACCGATCAGAGTACCGGCCAGCAAGCTGACCGCCGAGGAGAGAGCCCCGGGTCCGGCACTCTTCATCGCACTCACGCGACGGGCCCACGCAGACGCCTGAAGTTTATAGTAAGCGAACTAAACACAGAACGAACTTTTTCGCACTTCTAGATGTATCACACATCAGCCACGACGACTCTGACATCAACAAGTAAGCAACCGAAAAACTTTGTTGCAGGCGATAGCACACGCGAGCGCCGCGCGACAAGCGCAAGGAAACAAAAACAACTAAAGTTTCATTTTCGTCATTGTTTCCAGACGCTGTTGCGTCGCGCTCCACGCTTGACTTTATATGTGTACGGTTTACCCATTGCTCCATAACCGCGGGAAATAATATAGTCCTTGGAGAGTGAGAAGCTCCATTAGGATAACAAATTTGAACGTTTCGCTTTGCTTATCTAGCAAAAGGCATTGGTTCGGCTGCCAATGACGATTGTGCAATGCAGTGGCTAAAACAATGCAATCTATATCTTCGGCAACTTAACCAGCAACGCACTTACGTAGTACATTTTACTTTTTATAAGAATAGATGGATCGATGATCTGTGACTAATTTTGTCTATCATGGGCGAATTCACTCTCAAAACAGTATGCTTGATCAGCCAACACAAAAATTAATCCAAGAAGTGAATGATGCAGTCACAATGCAGAACTTAAAAATTACATGGCCAAACTAATAGCTGTCCTTATACCATTGTGCTAACCAGTGATTGGTCATGCGCCAGTGAAGAGCACCACTGGCCCCATGCTGGGCAGCAGCTGAAATGATCAATAAGCTTAAGGCCTTTCACAGCTCATTAACATTAACTAGTGACCTTTGGCACAACTTCTGAGGCACCACAGACGAGGTCCAGAACATACACAACAATCTGGACGGTGGTTCTGCACATCATATGTGCAAAAGAACAGAATACATGGCCAGACTTTGAGGTTTAGAGAAAGGAAATTGTGATGAAAAGACAGACCCAATATGATAACATACTTAAAATCATTTTTATTTATCTGCTACAAAACATAACTACCAGTCGACATACTGTTAAGTTCTGAGCACCTTAAAGAGCTTAAAAAACAAGATATTTGCACAAACAAAAATTACATTCGGTCATAGCACTTATGCTGACTATGGCACAGGCTGTGCCGGTTCATTTCAAGAAACAAAAGTACACATACAACAGTACAAAACATGTGCATACATTAAGGTCGTGATCTGTGGAAACGCACTGCAAATAACAATGTGCTCAAGTTACACATCTAAAAAAATCCACTGTGAAAATATATTAAACCTCTTGCCAAGTTAACAAATGTTTGCAGGCGCTGTGCGTCGATATTATAGAGGCACAGATTGAATATAGATCTCTAAACATGCTGGCCACAACATCAGAGTGGAAATGTCTGACTGCAGAAAGCAGATCACCGTGGTGGCACCCATCAGAATGCACAAAACATAAGGGCCAAGAGTGAAGCCCGCTTAGGCTGGATGTATAGTTTGGTCTTGGATGGATCCTTAGTATGTGGTGTTAAAGAACAGCAAGTCTCCAGAAATCGAGAGCCTTTTCACACGGCAGTATTGCAGCTTTGTTGCCAGTGGTGCAGCATGGCAACTTGGAAATGGTGCATTCCGCTGACCCTCGGATCTTGTGGTGTGAAACGTATGTCCTGTGTGTATGATGTTCAGTTGGTAGGCATGTGTAAGTGGCATTGTTCTAACTTGGCACACTTTTAAAAACCTTGAGACCACACTGCTGGCTTGTAAAAAGCCGGCAGGAATATCACATTTGCATCACAGGTGGCCCACTAAAAAGACTTTACTGCTGTCGGTCCATGCACTGGATGTCAGCTGCAGTGCGGCACAAAACAACGGGTTCGAAAATGAGTGATGCCCTCGATAACAAACAGCCCTTCTGAAGGACGTCTCAACAGTATGATGAGAGTTATGTGCTTTGCTGTTCAACAATATCATGCTATCATCAGACATAGGAGATTTCTTGCGTACACAAGCAACCGTCTTATAATCCTCCCCAGTGGAATAAACGTTGTACAGGTACTTAACAACGGTTGCACACTTGAATGCAGCCACATGTGTCATTTATACCCGTCTAAAAGCCACTAATTGGCCAGAAGCCAAAGAAGATGAACACGGTGCCTCATGACAACAGGCTGGCATGGAATGAGCAATTGGCAGATGACTGTTGAACAATGCCTTCAAACCACAAGTGGCTGCAACGTATGCACGCTATGTCCTGGCATAACCCTGAAGCTCTTGTAAAGAGCGCATGTAGCTCCGGACATCTCCCACTTCATCTTGGACAGGAGACTGAAGGGTGGCCAGCGCCCAAGTCCGCTGCAAGCTCAGGGAGACCTCAGTTTCAAGATGTTTCACGTCAGTGGGGCGGAGCTCGCTATAGTAAGGTCCCCCACCGCTGCTCCCGGAAACGCAGTCTGCTGGAATGACCAACTCCTTCAGCTGCGGTCCCCGCAACCGTGCCACGGCTATGAGGTCCATGTCTGCTATCTCGTGCCCTGCATGCAAAAGGCAAAGGTTTGCAATAAACGTTCAAAAAGACTGTTTGCAATGAGTAATAAAAACTCATGCATGCATACGATGCAATAACCACTGTAATGAATAATCAGTGTTTTTCTCATGCCAATGAGAAATATGTCATACCGGCATGTAATAAAATTGCAATGATTACCGCTAAATCATACAGTGGCAGCTTAATGAGTCAGTGATGGATATCAGCAAATAATGATTCACTGTTTCATATCTGACAAGCCACACAGCTAAGTCTTGAATGATATAGAACATCACAAAAGAAAAGGCACAGGAAACAGGTATTCTGCTAATTTTCAGCCAGTGTCCAATGTTTCATCACCAAAATCGTTGCTTCTTTTTTTACATAAAATATTATAGTGCTCTGATGCCGCGGCATGAAATGACCAACGTGCAACTCACCAACTAATTTGAGACTGCTAAGGCGATGGCAACGCCACGCCAGCATCACCACAGGGCTCTCAGCTCGCACTGCAAATGTACGCTGTGGGATTCCTTCACTACCAGAGAGGGAACTCACGACGACGACTGCCTCCACTGTGTCAGCATACTGTGCAGACAGTAGATCCAAGACATCACTCCGAAATCCATCACTGAAGTAGGACTGAAACCTGGCTAATGGAATGGCAGCACAGAGAAGGCTCTTGATGGCACTCCACGGCTCACAGGTGTGTAGTAGTGTGACTGTGACACGAAGCTTTGGGCATCGCCGACCAAGTTCGATCCATGAGCCTTCACAAACAGTCTGCTGGTCATCAAGGCCGTGAACATGCAGCACCAGCTTTGAAAGCACGCCTCGTTCGCTGAGCAGCAAAAGGAACTGGTCACAGACGTAGTCGTAGTCAATGCTCAGGGCCGTGAGGCATTCGAATTGGTGCAAGTGCCGCAAGTGGACCTCAGGAATGGGATAGTGGTCGGGGTCCTCCTTCACGCTGGCGAGGTACAGCTGAGAGAGCGATCGTCGTTGGTGTAAGCTTAGCAGTGTGAGGAAGCTATCTGAATGGTGGAAAATATCCTCCAAACATCCGAGAGAGAAGTGTTCCAAGTGGTTCGTGGTGCAGATGACTTGCCTGATAGCCTCGATAAATCTGCGCAAAAAACAAAACAAAAACGTTGCAGCTTTAATTAAAAGAACTAGAGCAACAGTCGCGAAGGTCTCTACAGCTGAGAATCGCGCATCAACTTGGCGCTTCTGGTTACAACTCCACAAGACATTGTTCTGAGAGGGCCAGAAAATATTACAGCGCCCGATCAAACAACGTCCTTCTCTCTCAGTATTCTCAAGCGGCGGGCTCCGAAAATTCGTTGCAAGCTCTCTGTAACCCAATCCGGCCTGAGCACAACGTCTAAACAGGCTGTTTCGCCAACACATGGTAGGCAATATGTTATCCAGGCTACCTTATTTGCACTAAAGTCAGCGAGTGACATTTAACGTGTCACATTTCGTAAAGCTGTCGCAGTTTACCCCTGAGCAACAATACCACTGCGCTGAAGGTCGAGTAACATCACGTGACAGCTTTCTACTCAGACGACCGGACACTGCCGAGTAAAATTTAAAAAAAAAAATAAGGCAAAGCAAGCGGACTATTTTTGGTTGCGACTTCGCTCTAGGCATGGGTCAGGTCGCATTGACGCCGTCAGCTTTTGAACAAACTTCCAGCAGGCACCCTTTCAGCGCCGATTAACAACGCCTGACGCTCACTCACCTGTCGTAGACGGCGATGGTTTCGTTTTCATTGCCTGTGCACGTCGGGCCGTCGCTGGGGCGTAGAGGCCAGGCGACAACGCAGGCAGTCGGACGGAGACATAGCGATGCCAGTTGACGGTTTTCTCCTAGAAATGCAAGAACAGCGACGCATTGCTGAACGATCTGTGGGCTTGTACAATCGAACTCCAGGGTGAAATGACGCACAAAGCGCCCGCATTTTCTGGACAGAAACTCGGCCTGACGCCAGGCGTTTCGCTTGCGGCTTAATCGGATCGTAAGCGTTGTCCAAAATCGTGGATGGAAAAGGCATTCCCGCCACGCCCGACAAGTAGAGGAAGCCTTTAATTTGTCCCTGAATGACAAATACTCGTAAATTTCGACTAGGACAACAGATGGCAAGGCAGCAAAGTCCCCGCGAGCCCACCCCACCGACATTACAACGCGGACCCACAGCCCACATGGAAAGTGAGGCTGCTGAAACCTTGCTCCACCGTCTGCAAGCAGCTCTGTACAAGAAGGCAGGGTCGCAGTTTAAATTAGAAACTGCTAAAATGCTCTAATACAATTTTAAATTTTGTGCAATGTAAAAAAAGAAAGTTAATTTATAATTTTATAGCGCGGTTTGTGCGTGCAGCGGCGCTAGCATTCAACCAACGCTTCTTTTTGTTGTTCAGTTGGTTTTCCTGTTAGTGGCTTGTGTCTTGCGATGACGATTTGTTGTGCGCGTTTACCGTGAATCCTGTTACATACGAATGCGCCGCCTTCCATCGCTATGCTTTGGATAGGGCGTGTTCCCGATGTACGTACTTAGAGTTGATCGTTGCAGTGCGCAAGTAGCACAAGTGATGCCAGCGTTGGGACGATAACCTCTGCTACGCCGGCTACACCGTGTTGCTGCCTGCGGAGGATGTATGCACTACGGCGTGTTCTCGGGCGAGAACGCTGGACCCTGCTGGTTCGGTGTCGTGCAGAGGCAAATTTGTCATCTGCATTGAAACCGCTGTGCGCCTTCGCTGCCGACGAAAGATGTGTTAGTTTATCGCCACTCTGCTAGAAACGTGCTTGCCAAGCCGCTTGTGCTGCATCCAGTTTTTGTAAGAGTGCCATGTGACTGGGCTTTAGCAATAAGAAGCATGATGCCCAGCTGATTTGTTCACATGATCGAGCGCACTTTTGGAGCTCATATGTTCTACTTGTTCTCAGTTCCGCTTAAACGACACCCCTCCCCCCCCCCCTTTTTTTTTTTTGTTATAATCAGAGGAACTTAAGGCAAATTGAAAATATGTGGTCCATTGCAGACGTTTGTTAGGCCACAGCAGTAGACATTTCTGGTAATAGGTTCTGCGTTAACAAATCGACATCTGGTTGTGACTGGTGTTTCAGACTGCGCCTGCAACCTCAAACCATTTGCACCATCTGAGTATCGACTGCAGAAGTTCATGGCGAACATTCTCATCAAACGGAGACAACAATGAGTATGACACCAATGCATATGCAACCCGACTCAAAAGACAAAATGTTACTGTGCACACCTAATGGCATGTCCTCTACAATGTTTTCAGGCCTTCCATGTCTGAAATGGAGTACGAAGCCCTGACAAAAGAGGCTTTGGAAACCCTGGCTGAAAAGTTTGATGAAGTAATTGAAGATCTTTGCGATGTCCCTGAAGCGGACCTTGCATTGAGTGTGAGTAAAGCTTACACATTTCATAAATTTTCGTGCAGCTGCCAATCCGTAGTAAAAAAATACGCTTTTCTTCTGTTAGGATGGTGTTTTGACAGTACACCTAGGGCGCAAATATGGCACCTATGTCATCAATAAACAGACACCGAACAGGCAAATTTGGCTTTCATCTCCCGTCAGGTATTGACTTGAGTGTCTACTCTTAAAACATATTTACCTTATTTCTTGCAGTGGTGAAAGGTGAAAAATATAAAGAAACATGCATTGCTTTTTCAGTGGTCCAAAGAGGTACGACTTCATAGGAAACAAGTGGGTGTACAAGCATGATGGCGTGTCTCTCTGTGATCTTCTCGAAAGTGAGATATCTTCGTTGCTAAAGAAGCCTGTAAAGTTTGATTGTAGTATTTGAACAAGTCATAGCACAGATTTTATAACTTTTCTTACTGCATATTTATTGTAAATAAAGGTCTGTTAGTCACAATTCCAAGTTGTCCATTGATATGTTTTACTTGTTGCTCATCAATTTCTCCATAACAAATTCAACTTTCAAGTACGAGTGCATGAAAGTTGCTGTTCGTGAAATCTGCTTGCACTGCGCTTTTGGTTTGGTTTAGTTTATGGGGGTTTAACGTCCCAAAGCGACTCAGGCTATGAGAGACGCCGTACTGAAGGGCCCCGGAAATTTCGACCACCTGGGGTTCTTTAACGTGCACTGACATCGCACAGCACACGGGCCTCTAGAATTTCGCCTCCATCGAAATTCGACCGTCGCGGCTGGGATCGAACCCGCGTCTTTTGGGCCAGCAGCCGAGCACCATAACCACTCAGCCACCGCGGCGGCTGCACTGCACTTTTCAAGCTGTCCATAACTGCCCTGTACGCTTCATAGAGCGTACACACTCTTCAGTGAAATAACATCATGTAGTGCCTCCATGGACATGATTCTATGTGGATCATAATATCACTTTCACAAGTGAGATTGCGAACCTTTATTTATTTTATTACAGAACTAACTCTCATAATTATTGGAAAGTGTATTGTTTTGTTTCATGCTTTCATTTTTGTGAAGGAAAATGCAGCTCACTCAAAAATGTTATAGAACCACAGTTTTGATAGCATGGTATGTGATGGTAGTAATGGTTTTATTAAATTAATAATCAAAAAAGCAATGACCTGTCACTAATGGTACCTTCAGAGACAGCAGGGCAGGGTGCCAAAGTGATACCTTTCAACTGCTCCTCACTGTAACCCTTATAAGTAGATTTTGATTTGTTTCAACCCTGGAAGTAAACGGAAGCAGCTGAAGGCACTCGTTATACTGATTTTTCCGCACCTATTTCATCATCAGCCCAACTATGTCCACTGCAGGACAAAGGCCTGATATCGCATTAATAAAACCTGTCCTGTAGCTTCCACATTTGACATTATAGCCACAGACTTCCTAATATTGTGCATCCACATGACTCTCTCTAGCCCCTATTATATTTTCCATCCCTTGCAATCCATCCTGTTACCCTATGTGACCATTGGTTGTCTAATCTCTGCATTATATATCGTGCCTCTGCCCCTGCCCTTTTCCTTTTTGTGATCTTGGTTGGGATATTAACTCACATTGGTTCCCTTGCACACTGTGTTTTCTTCCTGTCTCTTGACATTACCCTTATCATATTACTTTCCATAGCTTAATACGCTGTCCTGAATTTCAAGCCTTTTATTAGCCCCCGGAATTATTAATGTGAAAGCATTTCTTGTCTCATGAGTGACGTGTACAGGACCTGTCAGTAGAGTGTATCATCGGAGCATGTCCGCACGAACTGATGCTACAGTGCATGCATACGATATCACAGAAAACTCATCATGTTCACAGTTATCGCTGCTGACCTTCATATCTCGTGATTGTATCGCGGTGGCCCAACGATGCAGCGGAGAGGCAGCGCAACATTCGGCATGCTCCGTTTCAGTCTGCTTTGTACTTCTGGTATCAGCACTCGCAGGCAATTAAGTCACCAAAATGATTACTTTGTTGGACAATTAATTAGCCAACCAAATAATTATTTCAGTTAGTGATTTTCTTAACACATTGATTCGTAATTTAATCATATTTAACTACTTAATTACCAAGTTAATCAACCAATTTAATTAATTACTATTTTTATATGCTTACTAGACGCTGTAGCAATGAGACCCACGTGTTCGGATGTGGTAGAACCAAACTTAGAACAACTTTGAAATGGCAAAGGCATAAAGAAACGAACATGCAGCAATCATAATCGGCAGTAGTAAGAGAGATGCTTTCGCATTACTGCATTTAAGCAAACTTTAGTGCACCTCTGGAATTTTGTGCAGGTTGTTTCACCAAAGTCTTCATAATTTTAAAAAAATAGGCTTTCGAGTTAAAAGAGCGTTTTCTTCTGTATAGCATTGGCACCAGTGGCGGCCACCAGAAAACAGCTGCACCTGGTAACTAGCCAACAACTAAAAACTGACAACTTTAACAGCCAACTGTCTCGAATTATCCCAGAAATCCGAATTTCGGCCGCACCTCCAGACTGTATGAACATGGCCTTATTTCTCCTGAAAATTGACTGCGCGATTTTGTTCGGAATCATTTTCTCAGAAAAAAAAAAAAATGCTGTCAAATATTTTGTTTTCTGGCTGAAGCCAGTGACCGCAGCCTCCGGTAAATTTTTCGGACTTCGAGAACTTTTTATACATTTATAATGAGCTTTCAGCCTTTCTGTGGGACTAATGCATGTTTCTGACCTATTGTCTGAATGGAGCGAGGAGTCCCGAAAGTTCGGGTTCTCAAAATGAACAGCTTGCTCTTGGCGCCGATGCTGCGGTGTGAGAGCTGCCATGTTCAATTTTAACTTGGTTCAGTGCGTTTCTGTTAGCTTTTTTTGGCGCATTTCTGGGCCGTTTCCCTCGCGATCATTGGATGTGTTGTTAGAAAGTGAGAGGCAGGCGTACGCGGTGGGTTCGGCTTTGATGACATGGTGGCCACCAGAAACAGTCTGTGTCGTCACATTAGACAAAAGGAACAATACAGTGCATATCATCTGCACTGCTTAATTAAGATGGGCATCATTGAAACCAGCCAGCTTATGCGCATGCGCTCGGCGCCCATTTTCGAACCCCGCACATTTTCGGAATGACGAGATGTGTGGTTTTGTCGTGCAAGTTGGAACGCTGAGCGAGGTCGGGAGCACTCGCAGATGGCCCGCGTTGTTGCGTGCGTCGTCGCTTATCTGGTAGAACCCTCGGAAATAGTTAGGGGGCTCCAGAGGTTGCTGGGGCGTAACTTGACGCTCCTTAAGTTCAGAAAATCTACAGCGGAAAGTTTCTGAAGTCAGCGAAGTCTTACACATCAAAGTCATGGTGGACAAGAGCGCGGTGGAACATGGACAGAAAGGAAGAGACAAGATGGTGAGGTAAACAACAACATGCGCTGAATTCAACTGAGCTTTGTTACAGGAAAACGGAATATATACATTACATATATATAATCACTCTTAAAATAGATATGCAAACCCCTGGGCACATACACAGAGATTTATTGCCCATACCTTTTATGCCTCTCTTTCTCTCTCTCCCTCATATCCAATGCACTTGGTGTACGTGGACCGCACCACCTTCGCAACTACAAATTGCGCCATGCTCCCCCCAGGCTGTGCACATTCATGGCATCTTGCCCAAGAGTAGATTTGTGAGTCACTATTGGAGGGGGCGACCCCACACTTGAACCATGTAGTATTTCTTGGACTTCGCCCGGTCCTACGTTCCGCGTCGTATTTGGCTGGTGGGTGGATGGACGGACGGACGGACGGATGGATGGATATGGCTGAACCCTTTTAATTGGGCGGTGGTTCAAGCCACCTAGCCATGACATGAAATTTTACTCTTGTCTTGATTTTAGCCACCAATCAGATAACCTTCGCTTGGTTACTTCTAACCGCTTAAAATCTACTTTCCCTTCACTGTCCTTAAACCCCAATGCCTTGGATAAATCAGCCCCGCTGCTTTCCACTGTAGGGTGAAGCCCTTTACAGAAAAGTATCAAGTATCCAGCCGTTTCCTCCCCCTCTCCGCACGCAACGCACAACGTGTCTATCTCGTGGTACCTGACTCTATATGTCTTAGTCCACAAAACTCCCGTCCTGGCCTTAAACAACAAAGAGCTTCCCCTAGAATTATCATAGATATTTTCTTTGGCAATTTCCTGCTTAAAGATCCTGTATGTTCCCAGTGCCGATTTAACTCCCGTCCTGGCCTTAAACAACAAAGAGCTTCCCCTAGAATTATCATAGATATTTTCTTTGGCAATTTCCTGCTTAAAGATCCTGTATGTTCCCAGTGCCGATTTCGTCAGCATCCCTGTTTTCTACAGTACTCTCTCTGTTTCTTTAACCTTTTTCTTAACCGATAATTGCTGATTTGCCCCCCTACTGCTGTCCAGGTATTTGCTTGTCAATTTTCTAGTTCACTCTCTCCATTTCGTGTCAACATTCCTTATATACAGGTATCTGAAAACTTTCCTAGCCACTGTTTTCCCCCATTTTTCTCGATCGCTCCTCAAATGCTATCTTACTGCTACCTTCTCTGCTCTCGAATGACGCCCATCCCATATCACCCTGTACCCCCTGATTTGGTGTGTTGCCATGTGCTCCCAAAGCTAGCCTCCTTACGCCACGTTGTTTAATTTCTAACTTTGCTTGAACATCTGGTCTCATGCACAGGACCGCATTACCGAAAGTCAGGCTAGGAACCATCACCCCTCTTACCACTTCATACCTATTGTAAATCCACAGTGCCCTATTTTTCATGACAGCTGCATTCCTACTAGCTTTATTCATTACATATTTTTCATGCTCTGTCAGCTACTCAGCACCGTTACTTATCCACACCCCAAGATACCTGTACTCATCCACTACCTCTAGCGTGAACCCCTGTATTCTATGCTCGCCGGCCTCATCATTAATATCATGACTGCAGATTTTTCCTTACTAAACTTGAAACCTAATCTAATTTCTGTACCACATATGTCTATCAACTTCTATAAATCTTCCTTGTCAACCTTTAGCATTATATCGTCCGTATATATTAGTCCCGGTAATGAATTTAATCCATTCTTCTTGCTTGAAAAAAGAAGGGTTGAAGCCTAGTCCGTTCCTCTCTAGCTTGGTCTCCAACCCTTGCAGGTACAACATGAACAACAAAGGAGACAGAGGACATCCTTGCCTAAGCCCCCGCTGTATCTCTACAGGGTCTGATACATTTTTTCCCATTTTATAAGCACTCTGGTACCTTTATGTATATCTTTTAAAATATTATTTACTCCATCTTCCACATCCAATGTGCCCAGTATGTCCCACAGATACTCTTGAATAACGTTGTCGTAGGCTCCCTTAATATCCACAAATGCTAGTTATAGGGGCCTGTGTTCCTTTTCAGCAATCTCTATACACTGCGTCAATGAAAACAGATTGTCCTCCAACCTCCTTTGTTTCCGGAACCCATTTTGTAGCTCCCCTAGCACCCCCTCGTTCTCCACCCAAGCCAGCAATCTGTCCTTTATAATCTGCATCACCACCCTGTAAACTGCAGATGTCACTGTTATGGGACGGTAGTTACTTACGTCAGCTTTGTCCCCCTTTCCCTTATATACACGTGCGCGCACATATCATGTTCATTCTACTTAATCGCCATTCATCGGGGACTTTCCCATCCACTATCATTTTATTCACTGCCTGTATTAATGTTTGCTTGGATTTTGGTCCTAGCTTCTTTATTAACATAATTGGAATACCATCTGGTCCTGTTGATGTGCCACTAGGAAGCTTCTTCTCTGCCCTTTCCCACTCTCCTTGCTCAAGTGAAGCTATTGCTGTAACCAGTCTACCCTCCTTCGATAAATTATGTACCACGTGCTTTGCTGTAAATTTTTCCGTCATCTTTGTTCCTATGTGTTTTATCGCTTCATCCCCTTTTAGTCGAATACCCTGACCTGTAACAATAAACCTTTGTTCTAGCATAGTCTCATTACTCATTGCATTTAGATGCTTCCAGAATTTTTGAGCTGCTTTTCTATCCTTTTTATTTACTTTTGACATCCATTGGGCACCCTTTCTTCTAATTTTCTCATTAATCAAATAGGATGCTTCCCTTCTACACTTTTTGAAGGTATCCCATTTCCTGTCTACTTCAACTTCTGGTTCCCCTCTCTTCTTGGAATATCTGTGTTCCCTGGACGCTTCCTGACGTTTCTCTATTTGCCCTCTTGACCTCCTCATCCCACCAACTCTTGGGTTTGCGTCTTTTCCCTTTTGGTTTTACTCGCACCTTAGCTAGCTCTAGCTCCATTAATCGAGTTAATTTGGTATAAGTTCATTCTGTTTCATTATCCTCAAAACTTTTCAATTTGTTTGGCTGCTGCTTCCAATTGCTTTTCTGAGTAAAAATTCCCCTCTGATTGTTCATCTTGCTTCAGTCCTACATTGGTTTCTCTTCTGAAACTCGATTTGATACACTTGTGGTCACTACCTAGACTTCTGGAACCATGTTCATCTATGCTCATTACCCCTAATCTATTATACATCCTCTGTGACATTAGTGCATAATCTATCGTCGAGTGCAGACTCCCTCCCTCCCATGTTAGCCCATCACACTTCTCGTTACTGTTGCATACAACTAAATCATGCCTGTCACACATGTCCTGCGACATGCTTCCTGTCGAATATGTGTACCCATCCATGTCTTCTATATGTGCATTCATGTCACCTAATATAATTATCTCACCCTGTCCTCCTAGCTCGTCAATGTCGCTTGCAATACATTCTAACATTTCCCTGTTTTCCTCTTTGGCATTAGCTCCTGTCCACAGGTATACAAAGCCAAGGAGTGTTTGCTCTCCTGCCACTTTTCCTTTTAGCCATATATGTTCCTTGCATCCCAGTTTAACCCTTTGAAAATTCATACTTTTATGAATCAATGCCCCAATTCCACCCCCGTTTCTGCTGCCCGCTGTTCTATTGCAATATTCCCATGCGTAGTCTGGGTTACAGGGTGGTTGCTCAATGTCTCTAAGATGCGTTTCCACTAAACCATATACCATTAATTCTTCCTGTCTTAACTGTTCTCAGCCGCCACGGTGGCTGAGTGGTTATGGCGCTCGGCTGCTGGCCCGAAAGACGCGGGTTCGATCCCGGCCGCGGCGGTCGAATTTCGATGGAGGCGAAATTCTAGAGGCCCGTGTACTCTGCTATGTCAGTGCACGTTAAAGAACCCCAGGTGGTCGAAATTTCCGCAGCCCTTCACTACTTCACTACGGCGTCTCTCATAGCCTGAGTCGCTTTGGGACGTTAAACCTCCATAAAACCAAACCCTAACTGTTCTTCTATTTCCTCCCATTTCAGTCTATTCCTGCCACCTTGCATGTTAATGAAACCTATATCTGAATTAACTTGGCCCTGGCGCTTTTGTCTCTTTCTTCTCCTATGGTTCCATCGTCCCCTGGATCTTGGTTCTTCCTTCTCTACACTGGTTCCCTCAGAGCTCTGGATCCCCTTAAACAAGCTATCGCGTGGCGGCCTATCCTACTACCCACCCTCTTGCCAGTGGCCCCACTGTAGTGAATGCCATCCTGTGCAAAAGGGTGGGGCCTGACCTCGTACACTTCCCTGTTAACTTCCATTACCTCGTATCTTAGTCGTCGACTCATTAGCCTAATTACACGGTTAGCCTCAACGACCCTCCTTTCCGTTTCGCTAGCCTGCCTCTGGACCTCTGGTATTGTGCATATGGTCACATGCACACTCTCAGAGGCCTCTCTAAGCCTACGCATCCCCACTTCTAACTGCTTCTCGAGATTCTGGCTCCTCCCCTTCAGCACATCGTTGAGACCAGCGTGGATAACGACAAGGTGTTCGCCATCCATGCTGCCCGGGCCCCTACCACCTCCTGGGCTTTGGCTATTGCATCTACCATGCACTTCCCTGACTGGGCCTCCACCTGCTCCCGCCGGCCCGCCTTTACTGTAGTCAAAACGTCTCCCTCAACCCTCGCTACGTTCAAGTCACCTACTACCAGAACCCTCCTGCGCTCTAACCGTTCACTTAATTCCTAACTGCGACTTCGGCGTAACACGCCATCTGAAAGGCAACGTGCGACAGGTGGCGTGTTGGCAGGTGGGTGAATGGATGGACAGTAGGAGCGTCCCCTTTGAAACGGGGTGATGGCAGTTGCCACCATGCTCAGCTTATTTTTGTTTAACGGTGTTGTAAGGTATTAAAATTCGCCATTCTCTTTAAATACGTCTTCCTGCACTTTTAACTTTGTCTCATCTCTGCTTTTGAGCAACCAATCTTCCGATCGCTTTTTGCTAATTTCCACCACAGATTTATTTACATGACTATTGTTATCTCTAAACCCTAGGGCCTCAGGAAGGGTGACTGTGCCTGCATCGACATCGGGATGGATACCATCACATTTTAGTGTGAGGTGTACTATTGTTTCTACATATTTACAACACACATCACATGTGTCATCTTTGTTAAATTTCTTTTCGTAGCTGCGCGATCTAAGACATCCTGACCTAGCTTCAAAGAGTAGGGCACTGCCTCTTGAGTTATCATGAAACGCTTCCTTCCTGATCTGCCTTTTCCAGTATCGATATAGTTCTACACTATGCTTCTTTTCCATTTAATTTATCCAACTGTTACCTTCCGCGTTTTTAACCTGTCGTTTAGTGCTCTTTCTTTCTTCGTCGTAATGTCTGGCATACTTACTGTTTAGCTTCCTAGTTCTTTTCCGCCAATGTGAATCAACGCTCTTTCTGTATAGGTATTTAATACCTTAGCTGCCCACCTGTTATCATCCAGTCTCCTCAGGCGTTCTTCGTATATTATTTTACTCAGCTTCCCATGCTTCGAACGATGACCAGCCCATTTCCCCCCGTACTGCCTCGTTTGTGGTTTTCCCGTGGGCACCTAGCTAGTGCTAATCTTCCAACAGCTCTCTGATTTACTTCTAATATCGACTGAACTTCTGCCCTTAAGCACAGAACCGCATTCCTGAATGTAAGCCCCGGCATCATTATTCCTTTCCAAATACCTCTCAGTACTTCATACCTGTTGTACCCCCACAATGGCCTGTTTCATTATCCCGACATCTCTTCGCCATTTTGCTATGAGAGACTGTTCGCGCTTTTCCGTGTACATCTGCCCTTCATAATATCCATACCCCGAGATATTTGTATTCGGCTACTCGGGATATTTCTTGGCCTTGTATTGCAAGCTCCTGATCAGTTGTATCGCTGAAAATCATCACACCTAACTTAGTTGCGCTAAAACTGAAACCTAGAATGTCTCCTTCGTCTCTACAGCAATTTACCAGAGTTTGCAAATCTTCCTGGCTATCTGCTAACAGTACAATATCGTCCGCATACATTAAACCCGGTAGTCGTTGCTCAACAACCCTTCCGCCTATTCTGTACGACAGATAGTAGTAGCACAGCGAAACGCCACCTGTCACTGCGAGAGCGGACGAAAGGACAACCGGAAGGTGCTGCCACGGGAAGATCCCCGAGAGTGGTGAGCAGCGTAACACGCCACCTGCCAGCCGTGGCAGGTGGCGTGAAAGAACGTGAAGAGCTGCGCCCAAATCTCGCATTACCCACTATCGTAATCGTCTGTTTATTTTTTCGTTGAAACAATAGAGTTCAGCATGGTTTTCCTGGCTAAAATTTCTCGCCTGAAGGGGAATTTGGAGTACACAGCACCTGCGAGGAGCTCAGGGAGGCGTTTCTGGAAGGTAAAAAACCGGAATGGTTGCTTGGCGGGCTAGTTGGTTCATATCTAACATGTGTTGCAGCGCGAACCACAAGAAGGGACGACGACAGACAGACCAACACCAATGCGGATTTTCATGTAACAGCCGAAGACGTGCTTGACACATTCAAGCGAAACTTAGCACCTTTAGTTTTGACGCATGAACTGCCCAGCAACAATTCCATTAGATTTTTGGAACTAAAACTAAAGTTTTGCAATGACCATGTTTGTTGGGGGTATGAACCACGGGGGAAAAAAGGTTTATTACCCGCTGTGTCTGCCCACTCCAAGCTTGTGAAGCGCAGCGTTGTAAAGCACTGTTTTGTAAATGCCCTGACTAAGTCCTGCGACCATATGATCAAAGAAAGTCTAGCCCTGCAAAATAGACGCCTGTCTGACGCAGGGTACCCGGAGGCCCTTGTGGTTTCTGTGGCCGAGGGCTTGCTCCAGAAAATGAAAAACGTCCGGCAATCTGAAAAGAATGCCGTGACAGGCCCGGATGCACGCAAAAAAGTGGCAGTCATTCCGTATATCCACCAGACTTCCCACAACTTGAAGAAGATTGGAAAGCGCGTAGGCGTTAATGTTGTGTTTTCGGCCCCACTCAAACTATCAGTTCTGTGCAAGAAGACTAACCCGTGCTACAGCAAAAAGGAAAAATCGTGCATGATTAGACACCAGAATCAGTTTGCCACTTGCGACGATGGTGTCGTATATCGCGTTCCGTTGTCCTGCGGACGCGAATACATTGGACAAACCGGCAGGTGCATAAATACCAGATTGAAAGAACACAACAAGAATGTAAATGATGGTGACCAGGGCCATCTTAGCACGCACTGTCGTAATTGTGGCAATGAGTCTGCACGTCTCCGCAGAAAACCTTGCGCGCCTGCGTTCCAAAAAAGCACAATCGTTGCTCGACACAATGATCAGTGTGTTAGGGAGATAATCGAGGCGGCAAGTATTGCTCGTGCAGAGGACAGGTGTGTAAGCATGCCATCAGTTGTTCTAACCAAGAAAGAGCTGAAGTTTCTGGATCGATGGTGATTGTCCTAATCTCCTATGCCTTTCATGCTGATTGCTTTGCCTGCCCTTTCCTGCTGAAGGTTCAAATGTGTATAAATGCGTGGCCTATCAGGAAAATAAATAGTTGGAAGTCAGCGCTCTTTTCACTCTGTCTGTCGTCGTCCCTTCTTGTGGTTCGCGCTGCAACACATGTTAGTAAAAAACCGCCTAACCACAACACAAACGGGTAGGGATATTCTGACGAGACCGGGGCTATGGCAGGTACTACGAACTAGTGAGAGCAAGTCCCAAATTCCGACACCTGCAAGAGAGAAGATCTATGTAAACCCAATACCCAGACATGCACCACGACCGGCAGAAGGGTAGGAGGAGAGCCGGAGTCAAAGCACTGACAAAAAGCTATCAAAAGACCCGGAAGCAGCATACGTCGTGACGGACTCCCGACAAGCCTTCAGGGACTACCTTGCTGGAAAACCTCACCGAAGGGCGAGCACACTATTCAGTACTCTCAAATTCACACGGAATAACATGGACACTTGGTCACGAAGGCCTTGCCGGAAACGAGGTAGCGAATGAGCGAGCTCTCACAAACCGGGCGGATACCCATCCCTACCCCACCCCTCTCCTAGGACCGTATGGTGGCGGGCTAGAACACCTTAGGCTAGAAAGACATTTTTCACCGCCACACATACATTTCTCACCGTCCTCCTCAGATGCCATTGACTGAAGGAGAATGCAAGCACCTATCCAAGTGATAACATTTTACACAAGATCAGACCCACACAATACATTAGCTACTCCCCACGGTGCGGAGGAAGCCCCACGCTCTACCATGCATCTTGGGAATGCCAGGACAAACCAGAGAAAAAAGTTAATAGTGCCACACCCGACACACGAGCAGTGGGAGGGGGCCCTGACCAGCGCCAACCTGGGCCAGCAAGCCTGTGTCATCCAGCTAGTCCGCAAGTCAGCTGCCGCCAGTGGAGCCCTGGACTATAGGGCCCCGACCACCCGACTCCTGCGGATTAATCACCTAAATAAAAGTTGTCTCTCTCTCTCGCCTGAGGGGGTGGTGTGGTTCCGCCACTCCTCCCCCACCACCCTAAATCCGCCCCTGATCTTGCGCACACAGTGTGATTCTGACGGCCGGCATTAAGCGGGCCAGGTCAAGCCCAATATGGCGCAGACACAGAAGTGGCTCCCATACGGGTCGCAAGAATAAAGTTATTTCCTTTTCTTCGAGTATTCATTTCCTTTCCATTAATTCCCGTCTATGGTCAGCACATTCATCTCAGTAAGCTCAGGCACCTGCCCGCAAAGAATAGTTTGTCTTCAGCCCGCTGTGTACTTCAGCAAACACGTCCGTTTGAACCCCGTGATCTCCTAGTCTGTTCGGCGAGCTGGTAAAGCATCAACACAACCCAGCAGCGAGATGAAGAAGACAACGAGGATGGAGGCAGACGCCTGTAGTGTCGGGCAGCGTCGTCGGCGGTGATCAGCGTGGTGGCGGGGAGGGCCATGCCCTGGCTGCGCCGGCGCCCGCGGACATGGTGCCCCGAAGGTGGATGACCACGCTGGCCGCGCTCACGGCGCTCATGACGTCCAGCAACGAGGAGTTACCGAACGAGGCGACGACGCTGCCGCTGCGCGCAGCCCGCCCGGCTAAGCACCTGGTAGCCCAGTCCGCTCTGCCCCCGGTGGCATTGGAGAGGCGGGAAGAACCAGGCGGGAAGATACGGCGGCCCGACCTGATGACCGCAGTGCAGGTGCGGCCACACGATCGCTCGCACATGCATTCGTTCCACCTGCGCGTCCTGCGCGTGGTCCTCACTCACTGATGTCCAGTTGCTTTATTTATAACTCTGTACATACCGGATACCAACGTTCAAATGAAGGCGAACAGCCTGGTCACACGACATAGAGAATCATGTTTGAACACTGCATTTTGTTTCGAGATGCAGTCGCGAGACGCTGAGGGCGCTGTATTGTCGCGGTGCTGTCTGGAACGGCTTGGGAGTGCTCCTCGACTGAGGATTGTCGCGCCTCCTGCGCTCAGTGAACTCCCGAAATAATGTGTTGAGCGCTATTGAAGGGTTTTGCAGCGATGCAGCGGTGGAGTTGTATATTGTCGAATAGGAACAGTCGCGAGTAAAAAAAAAAATTAGCACTATGACGTCACCGGAGAGGCGAAAATCGCTCCGCGCGGCTGGCGCCGGTGCCGGGCTCTGCGAACACGCCTGGCACTTTTGTTACCGGCGTGTTCGTAACCGCAATGCCGAGCGTTGCTATCTGCTGCTCCGGTGGCACGTCACTAGTGCTAATCTTTTTTACTCGCGACTGTCGATCATCACAGTGCACTCCTTGTAGCATAGGCAGGTTTTGGCTTCGAATATTAATGAAGAAACCAGTGTCCTTCAATAGCTTTGAAGGACTCTGAAGAAACAGTATGTAAACCGTATGTTTAGGGGTTACCGTGTCTAAAAATAAAACTCAATGGTTACCATGCCTGTATAACGACGTTACCTTCGGTGGCACGGAGTTCTGAATGTTCGCGAGACATTTTGGCTCGAAGTCGCCGGCACGTGAGTTAGCGCAGTCCCGTCGTGCAGCACGTTTTCGGGCACTTTCCGAGCGCGTTCATCCACTATACCACCCGCCGCACGTTTGCGGGCTCTCGCCTCCCGCATGCTTCCCGAGTACGGCGCTTCCTCTCGGCTGCAGTCCATGACCGCCTACAGCGCTGACACTCGCTCTCTCTTTCTTCTGGCTTCGGTTGCATGGCGAGCTTGGTCTTCGCGGACTCTGCGCTTCCGTGACGTGCGCAAAGCATGTGCGTCCACAGGGCCCATTATCTGCGTGGCATATGAAGTGGTCATTCAAGGATTTCCCCGCTGTGATGAAGACAAAGGGGCTCGTATTCGCGCGCATTCAACGACAGACTCCCTTGATGAGGCATGCGTTCTCAACCAGCCCCGCAAGAAAACAGCTCCGCAAAAAAAAGAAAAAGAAAACAGCTCCGCAAGAAAATTTCTTTTCTTATCTGTATGCAAAAGGTATTTTTTATGTATGGCCTTTTTCCACTTCTAATTGAATGAAGCTTGCTATTCTTAGTGGCATGGGCCCGGACACTTATTTTTCGGTCTTTTTTATTAGGCCCTCAATGGCATTAGTTTATAGGCATCTATTCAGCTCCTCCTCCGTCATCGGCCTCTGGCCCTTTTGAGAGGCTGCCTGAACCGGTACATGCCCCAGGTAGTCCATTGGTAGAAGAGGAACTACTTGCTGCAGTGAACTTATTCAAAAGGAATAGTAGTACGAGGCTGGACGACCCACGGTTGATTTTTATGCAAAGTTTTGAGAGCAGCTTGGAGGGCTCCTTACATCATTAGTGAAGAGGCTTCTTCTCCATGATAGTGATTTGTCAGATACTCAACGGGAAGGACTGATCACTCTCCATTCTAAGGATGTTTCGGGACGCACTGACCTTCGAGACTGGCGTCCCATCAAGCTCATCGCCAAGTGCTTGTTCATGAGATTAAACGTGTTCCTGGGGGACCTTCATAGGCCATTGTCACGCGTGTTGTGATCCAGGTCGCTCTACTCAGCTTACGGTTTTGCCCTAACCCTTTTCCCTGGGCTCAGTCACGTGACTTTTCTGACATTCTCTGTTCATTTGATCAGGAAAAAGACTTCGACGTCATTATCCATAAGTACATCCTTCACTGGTATCCACTCCAGAGCATAGTGAGAGTCGTACTCAAGGCTAACCTCTGCGGTTACTCTCAGGGTCTCGTCCCGCAGCCTTTCGTTGTCGGCCGTGGAGTTCGGCGGGGGTGCCCTTGACTCCTGCCATCTACGTCCTCCAGGGACTATAGCAAGTTTCCGTATCCATCAGCTCCACCGCCAGCCCCAACGTTGACCTACGACCTGAATATTTCGTCTTCGACCAAGCATCCGCGTGATCCGTCTTGGACGTCATGGAAGGGCAAGTGTGGTAGGTCAATCGACCCAAGAATATCGCCATCTATTTCAGGAAGGCACCGTCCAGGCCGCAGCGCCTTAACGGTCTCCTCGTAAAGAATGAGGGAATGAGGACAGGATACTAGGGTTCCACTCATAAGAATAAACGAATGAGGACAGGATCCTAGGGTTCCACTTCAATAATGACGGACAGTCAGATAACAACTGCCCTCTTCATAAAGCGAAGCGGAAGAAAAGGGTGGGAAAATATGGTACGTTTGCCTGCCCCCTCACTGCATGGGCTGCTGCTGTTCGGTAACTTTTGTTCTCGCTAATGACATACGCCGCCTGCATAACACCTCTGCCGATGTACGAAGCTTAGACTGGAGGGGATCATTTTCCGCTTCCTCTGGAATGGAATCACGGATCAGACCGGAGACCTGTGCTGAAACAGCTCAGGGGTAACGAGAGGGGGTTCGGCATACCAGACCCAGACATATAGTAACCGCAGTGCTATTCGTCAGATGGACCCAGACAACCTTGAATTTAGACATGTCCATGACAAAGTTTGACGTCATTCTTCCTCAGCATCCGTCTCTGCTGAGAGCGCCTATTCGCATTGAATCTCCAGATAAAGCACTCCGTCGTCTTTCTACCCCAATCAGCTAGCTTCTTCGAGCTTCTACGTCACATATCTAAGCATATGTTAACATTCTCACGACTCCTTGAAAAGATCTTGCAGACCTCTTAACGATCAGTCTTCTACCTGGGTATAGCAGACGGGATCATTCACAGGAGCGTCCAAGTTGAAACCTGATCCTGGCAAACTGTTTGGATGCCCGCAGGGCGTCGTACATATATCTGTCTCACGTGGTTGGCCCCATCTGCAGCAGGTCGTTCACACGAGCTAGCTGCGTCCAGACTGCCCGTTTTGTGGTTCGAGAAGGCCCTGCGCACCTCTACTCACAATGCCTGATTCAAGGAGCCCTCCTATATACGTCGTGTGCCTTCTTAATAAGATTTCTAGGCGTGCTGTATCAGGCTGTTAGTTACTTCTACCCATTGCCAGACCATGCCGCCAAGCAGTTTGTCATTTTGCTTGTAGAGTGCTTCAAACATGTTTGGTTGGCAAGATGTGCTGCTGCTTACGGTAGCAGGACACCGGGACTTTATGAAGTGCTCACAAGAGTACGGAAATAGATCACTTGCGCCGTGACCTGCGTCATCCCAGTGAGGAAAAGTCTGCATATTTTTGGTGTCTGGCGTCCATCATCTGCAGATTATCTGTGGGTGCAATCTCAGTTACAATATGCGCCACACTCAGGAAATGGTTGTCCTTCCTGACACTCCAGGTGTAAAGAAGGTCTGTTTGCTCCGTCAGCTTGCTGCCACACTGGTGATCAGGCTGCTGTCGCATAGATGCAAGAGCCTCGAGCGCGTCATCGCACGAGCGGTTTTTTGAAAAAAGGAAACGGCGCAGCAACTGTCTCAAGTATCACTGGACACTTGAACCGCGCCGTGAGGGAAGGGATGGAAGAGAGAATAAAAGAAGAGAAAGATGCGCTGGAGTGAGGGCTCAGGAATAATTTTGATCACATATCATAGTAAAAAAAAAGTTTCACTGCAGTCCCGAAGCGAAAGGAGAAATGGCTCGCGCTTGCACGCGCTTTCTTCCTCTTAACAAACTGGATGTCGCGAGTACTGCTTTTGCTGCATAAAGTCCCATTAGTGTTGCCAGTGGTGTTCTCGCCTATAGCTTCAAAGATTAGTTCAACCTCTTAAATTCGTTGGAGGAATTACTTCTGCATGCAAAGTCTAGGCGGATTTCACGCGGATACGCATAAGTACTGAAATATCGGTAGACGAAACTCATTTGGAGTTTGTACTCTCTCGTAATTTTTAGTCCACATAGCTTCAGGGCGTAAAAGTATTTGCTTTCACTGCGTAAGTACTTTCTTTTGCAGCGTTAGCTGTTAACAGATATTACGGCGGTTTCACTGAGTATGTCGTCAGCAGAGTAACGGCCACACTCAGTGCTTAAAGTCTGACTCCATCGAAGGGGGACATCTAGTGATTCGAGCACAGGTGGAGAGGAAATTAAAGAGGGAGAGAGAGAAAGCGGCTGGCTTCCTGTTTTACGCATAGTCTTATACAAAGGGGAGAAATCATTTCTAGAGGTCATTGTTTTCTCAATTTGTCAGAGACCTGGAACAAACGACGCCCACGTCTTGCCAGTGTGCTCGTTGCGTGTTGTTGCGTAGCCTTAGAGCTGCGAGGTCAGCACTGTACTGACTCGTGATGCGAGGGCACGGGTCTCCCTTTTCGTCCAGCCTTTGTGTAATGAAGAATGGTACTTTCTTGAGCGTTAGGCCTATTTCATACCAATTGAAGGCAATGGTGTGTTGTGTGTCAGTAAATGGTTATGAAAGCGAAGAAACCATGTGGAATGTGTATGTGCCCTAGTGTATTACGTGCTCTCTCTGGTGAGGGTACAACTTCCTCTTCGGAGCAATATCTGTGCGATATAAGAACTTGATATAGTGAAGAAAAACAATATACAGACACAAAAATGTGTCCCTGATAGATCCCGGTGTGGTCCCGTGCGGACGAGGAAGGGATATCGTGGGTCACACAGCAAGCGGCCATAAATTTATGCATGGGACGTCCCCGGTACATTTTTCGTACTTCCCAGGGATATCTGATCGCCCACATATAGGATACACGTGGAATATCCCCAGGACGTAACTATCTTCACTGGGGTGGTGGAAGCATGGCTAGAGAGCTGGACTGGGCGTTGAGAACACTCTTTTCGCTCGCTCTCTTGTACTGTGAGATGCTGGCATAACGATGAATTTGAATTTCGGTGGGCTCTGTGCGCGGCGCGCAGGTGCTGGTGACAGTGGCCACCATCTCCGCGCTGGTGCTGGGCTTGTCCTGTTACGCGTGCCATAACAGCAAAGGCGGCAGCAGCCAGGAACGCCGCCGCGGTGGCTATGCGAGGATCGCCAGCGGAAACGCCGCCGACGGCCTCCGCACACTGCGGCTGTCACCCATCGGGATGGCATCCAGATTTAACCGCGAAAACTGGGCCTCCATCTCGCTCGTCAACCTGCTCAACAACTACCCCACGCGGGACGTTGAAGCGTGTCGCGGTGCCAACGACGACGGGGCAGAGGACAGCGGAACGAGCGATGTTACTTGAACGCCGCGCTCAAACAAAATGGAAAAGAATACGTTATTACGCTAATCAAGACACCTGCAGCTAGAACGCACTGTCAGAACTGCGCTCCTTTCAAACATTACCGCCTTTTGTCTTATTTCGCCGCACCAACGTACGGCGTCCACAAGAGCAAGGGGGCAGCATATAATAGACCGGAAATAATGGGCACCAGAACGGAACGTCTTGTTTCAGGGTGCTTTATAGTTTCATCAGAAACGACCTTGACGACTTTTTTTTCCCGCATCCTTTTTATTCGCGGTCAGTATCACAGTAAACAAAAATATACGTCATCTGAAATAAAATGATTTATAGCAGCAGTTATCAGTATATGAGTGGAGATATTTTCAAGAACCCATAGGTATTTTCTAGCATTGCGACATGACAAATGATATGACTTTCTGCACTCTCTGTGCGTGCTGAGAAAGGAAGCAAAAATGATTACATGTATTTTAACAGTATTTTTATTATAAACAGCTGTTTGAATAAGTATCAGTGGACGAACATGACCATAAGAAAAACCAGTCAGATGTTGCTAGCTATCACTGTGCCTATATGAGTGTAGGATGGCTTTTGTGCACTTTATCCTGCATGCTAGAAGCTTTACTAAGCGTAGCTTCGTGCACCGAACTAAAATCGACACTACTGGCCGTCTATCACGGGGGAACGTCGTACGCATCTGCGTTGAAAACTTGCACTCGACTCTCAACCATGAAAGTAGAATCCGGTAGTGCTTATTTTTACCAAGGCGCTAGTATTCATGCGTGAAAGTCGTTGATTAAGCAGCGAGAAAAGAAACTCGACCCGAGTCGCAGACCGGCGAGTCCAATTAAAGTGTTTCAGGTTTCGTCGCGCGCTCGAGTCCACGCGCTCGGCGATCGTTGTTCCAACACTTTTCGCGGCATCCCACAGAGGGCAGCACTCTCATTCGAGAAACTCATTTCGTGCGCGTTGTTCGCACCACTTTTAGCGAGCGGCATTACTCCTTTGGCTGCGCTCACACAAAGACCGCCGAGCGGCATGAAGCCGAGCGCGAGCGACGAAACTGCGAGGACCGCGCGCCGGTGACTTTTGTCAACCGAATGACCCGTTGGATGGGTTCCAGAGGCGAGCGTTCGCTATGTCGCCGTCAGCTGGGACGACTGTAGCGCCACCTTGAGAAGGTATGTAGCTTTTGTTTTCGGTTTTGCGGATCTCGACGCCGCTCAGCAAGTGCGGCCCTACAGCGACAGGTGGTTTGGTCGATGGCAAAGCAGATTAAGGATTGGGTGTCGCCACCGCGCCAGACGCGAGCCCGCTCTGCAAGCCGCAGAGAGCACGCGTCTGCGTTTTGTTTTTTTTCATCTGTATTTTTTAGTTTATTTTTCGTTTGGTGAAAAATGACGCATCCATACGCGGCGAGTGGGCTGCATATGCCAGTGGCGGCAAAGACTGCAAAAAAATAAATAAATAAAATAAAATAAAATAAAAGCTCGTTCTTCCTCGACAGCGCACGCAGTATGCGCGATATTACCATACCAGCTGTCGATCAGAAGAGCACGTTTTGAGTGTTCGTGTTGTTGAAACATAAAGAAGAAAAACTGTTGCCAGGCAGAAAGCTGTTCGGAGAGTCGCTAATTTCCAGGAAAAATCGCGAAAGAGCGAAGAGGAGTGCGGTAATTAAAAGCACAGCCTGTCGCGGCTCAAGAGCATTTGCGCGAAGCGATAAAAGTAAAGGCGAACAAAGAGTTGATGTAAGGAGGCGCCGCCACGTGAACTCTTCGCGTTGAATAAGTAACGTCTTCACTGTGCTCCAGAATGCTGAATAGAGCGCTGCCACAGCCGCCTGGTGACCTCGCCGCGTTCAGAAATAGTCGTCTCGCTGTCCGTGCGGGACGGGCCACCGAGGAGGGGAAGAAGTAATGCGATGACAGGATTGTGGGAGCGTAAAATAAAATTGAGCGTGATGATGAGCTCGGCAAGTCGATAAAGCAGGGCGCGAAGAGGGCCGCGGAGAGGGTGGCCCACTCATCTACCTGTCGCTCGCCTCCCTGGCGTCGAGGTTAGCCCCGAGAATTCAACATGGCGGCAAATCGATGAGCGAGCGACGAACGAGTAAGAAAGGAGCGAGAGGAGTGGGGACGCGCTGGGGGAAACGGGAGGGGAGGAATGGGGAAAAGAAAGGCGCTCTGCCTCCTCGAGCACGTGGTCGTCAAGCGGTTTTTCCAAAGACCGTGGTGCAACTCTGTATTTTGAGGAATAATGGTTCGTCGAAGCTCACGTAGTCGTATATGGGAGCAAAAAAAGCTGCGCCGTTTCGAAGGTTGCGTGGATGCTGAAAATTTGCAATTCGATGTGTAGCGAAAATGTTAGAGAATGTTAATGAAAAAAGGTGAAACTTCATCAAAACAATTTTTTGGATTTTTAAATTTTTAAAACCAGTCACGGCATGTAGCGAACAAGTTAAACGACGTACGCCACGCTGCGCCTCATGGAGGATGACGACAAACGAGTAGTCATTATTTCAGACTATACAGAAGTTGGTACAAAGGGAACATAACAGATGGTGTAAGAGTAGGCGGCAGGTGACAGGCTCGGCTAGCTATGTCAGAACTTCAACAGAGTGACGCTGAGTTCTGAGAGATGGAAGCAAAGCTTAGGTTCAAAAAGATAAATATTATAAAACTTTTGGCTTTTTGGCGCTGCTCCTCGAGGTGAAGTTACTATAGTCCCGAACTCAAACCCCTCGCCACCATTAGCGTACCTACTACTAAGCACACCTGGGCCATGATATGACCACAGCCGGCACATCCTCTAGACCTCCTCCAGACGTCAAAGCTTTCGATTGCGAGATACCATGACGGCGCCTGCACTCACCCTCGAGAAAGTGTCCTATACAAAAGTCGTGAAGGATGCAGCCGCGGCGTAGAGGTAGATTATCCGCCTCGCGTTTAAAAGGACCACGGTTCGAATCCCGGTGCCGAGCCATCTCCATCAGGTAAGAAAAAGATCTGGGGTGCAGCCTGATCTCGGCGACCACAGCCAACAACGCACCCTCTCACGAGAACAGGATTTGGCCAACGCAAAAGGCGCCTGTGTGCTATGCAATGTCAGTGCACGTTAAAGATCCCCAGGTGATCGAAATTATTCCGGAACCCTCCACTACAACACCTCTTTTACCCGCCGCGGTGGCTCAGTGGTTAGGGCGCTCGACTACTGATCCGGAGTTCCCGGGTTCGAACCCGACCGCGGCGGCTGCGTTTTTATGGAGGAAAAACGCTAAGGCGCCCGTGTGCTGTGCGATGTCAGTGCACGTTAAAGATCCCCAGGTGGTCGAAATTATTCCGGAGCCCTCCACTGCGGCACCTCCTTCTTCCTTTCCTCTTTCACTCCCTCCTTTATCCCTTCCCTTACGGCGCGGTTCAGGTGTCCAACGATATATGAGACAGATACTGCGCCATTTCCTTTCCCCAAAAAACCAATTATTATTCAACACCTCTTTTTCTCTTCTTTCACTCCCTCCTTTATCCCTTCCTTTACGGTGTCCATCGATACGAGACAGTTACTGCGCCATTTCATTTCCTGAAAACCAATTTCACTTCATTTCATCCTATAGCGTATAGTACTTGGCCGCCACCTCGTATTGATACTCGAATTAACCCCCCGCTCTCAGTCCCTAGCAGCTGCGGCGCAGCTGACCAAGGCAGCTGTCAGACCTGTGACGCAGCGGAAGGTGCCAAGAATCTCTGGCTCCTTACAGGCCACCATTGGAAACGGAAGTTGGGAACGTTTAACATTAGAATCTTATCCAGTGAGGATAGCCTAGCAGTGATGTTCGAGGTTAGGTTAGAGATGTGGTTAGGAGGACAGATGAATCATATGCCATAGTTTTAGTGGACCAGCGATAGCTAGGTGCGGGATTCCTGATCAATAAGGATAGCTGGCAACATGAAGGTTCGTTTAAACGACTAAGGCAGTCCTTCCTCACTGCATCCTTTAAAATGTTATTAACTTTGGCTGCGTGGTGAAGGGCTCTTTTAATTATGTGCCCCTCTCCTCTGTTCGCGTACAGTGTGCAGTCCGGATACAACGGACGTTTTATTTCTCAGGATAACGCGCGACCGTTGCAACAAGCTTTGACTGCATGAAGTGATTTCACTCATATAAGCATGGACACAGTACAGCTGTGTTAACTGGTAATTGTAACCGCTATAATGTGGAACTGCTAGACGTAATTTATACCGTGGTCGAGATAACAATTCCTATAAAATAGTTACAGTGAAACTTACCAAGCTCTGCTGCTTTGCTCATTTTCACTTATTCATTTTTTTTAAGTATTCACTATTCGCCGGTGCCTACTAAACAGCTATTGTCTTCCCATCTACCATGAGGTGTGTGTCTGCACTCACCTCATGCAGGTGTCTGCACTCACCTCATGGACCATTCATGGACCAGTCACCGCTAATTAATCGTCCCAACCTTTACACACGAAGGCGTACATTTTTTTTAAAATTTGGCACTAACTTTTTTCTCTCTCTATCTTCCTTTCGTTTGAAAAAAAAAAAAGAAGCTGACTATCTGAAACTTGTCAGCGGGATTTGTAATGTCACTCTCGCTGCCCGTGCACTTAATTAATGACCGATTTCTCAACTAGTGATCGATTTCCCAAAATTAATGCGAAAATGTGACATTTTTTTCTCCTTTGCAGGCAGCTGCTGGACGCAACCAGGGACTAAAATGTATGTACATTTCTCGTCACGCTGTTGATAAGTTGGCACCACACTGTTGACATCACTAAGCGTACAGCGCAAAGCGCGACACAAGACACATGCTGAATGAATATGAACCCGCGAGAATATACACACCGCTGTTTCGCGTTCTTCTTCCTACACCGCATGTCTCGCGTCATGCTGTACACTCCATGGTCATTCCTGACCTACTATCCCAATCGGAGTCTCATTCCCGGCTAAAATCGAAAGTAACAACAAAAATAAAGTGGAATGAGAAGTTGCCTAGCAAAACGGTTTGAAACAACTGAAAACTTGAGGCGCTCTTAGGAAGCGCTATACCGAGTCATGATATACTGCGGAATTTGCTGCGTTATGGACGAATAGCATAATGTGCCGATAACGGATTTCAGCTGCGGCGAACAGCCTTACTCTCATGCGCCCAAACGAGCATGAACCTGCAAGCGCAGATACGTAAACATAACGATCAGAGCCGGCGCATAAACGTTGCAGTAAGCTTTGGCTTCACAAGCACCGTGTAATAATAATAATTGGTTTTTGGGGAAAGGAAATGGCGCAGTGTCTGTCTCATATATCGTTGGACACCTGAACCGCGCCGTAAGGGAAGGAATAAAGGAGGGAGCGAAAGAATAAAGGAAGAAAAATGGGCTGTAGTGGAGGGCTCCGGAATCACAAGCACCGTGTATGATCTCCCATTACCGTGTATGTTCTCCCATTACCGTCATTACCCTGATCCACGCAAGAAAACGCGAATAGCAATCATTAATTTACAACGCCTTAATATCCGCTTTCTCCGTATTTCCTTCTTAGCATTTTTTTTTTTCACTGTGTGCCCCCTTTCCTCTGCTGAGTAAGATTCCTCTTAATGCGTAGAAACAAAATATGCGCGCGATTTTTTTTGTACTGTCTTAGTTATGAATGTTTTGGTAAAGAGAACTAGAGTGAATATTTTTGACCTACATGATAACATTAACAACTTGGAGCCGTCTACTGCCGGAAACGTCTTATTTATGGCACACATCATACTGTATATTATACGCCGCGTAGCAATGAGCGCGATGATGGGATGTAATTAATCACAGACTTTTCTCTCTGGCTTTGTAGCTATTTTTCCATCAGAACTTCAAAGAGACAACACCGAAGTTTAAAGACGTAAGAGGGGTGTTTGTTGAAGTAATGCCAGGCAGTTCAGTAATAAAGAAATGGCACGGAAAGTGTACCAGGCTTCACATGAACTGCGCTTCATTTTGTGTTGACAAAAGTCCTTGGTTTAAAGTTAGTACGCCATGACTATGCCTTTTAACCCATTCAACCGGTAACGATTATTAACCAGGCGTTTTGAAAAGTCCTGTGTTTAACGGTACGCCATGCCTATGCCTTTTAACCCATTCAACCGGTAACGATTATTAACCACGCGTTTTGAAAAGTCCTGGGTTTAACGGTACGCCATGCCTATGCCTTTTAACGCATTCAACCGGTAACGATTATTAACCACGCGTTTTGAAAAGTCCTGCGTTTAACGGTACGCCATGCCTATGCCTTTTAACGCATTCAACCGGTAAAGATTATTAACCACGCGTTTTGAAAATAAAGCAGCCCCGGCCAAATAGTTTAGGTTAACGGAGTGTATACCTTTAAATTTCCAGCTATCTCCCCTTTCCACGACAGGCGCGATAAGCTTACGCGAGAAGGGCAAGATGAGTTTGTATTACCTTCTATTGCAGTTGATGATGATGATGATGACGTCCTCACATACGCACGGCGGGGATTGGCCGTCTACGTGAAGACGCTTTCTCGTCTTTCTTCGTTTCCGACACAGCGAAACAAATTAAAACGGCAACCTGTCTCTGCACCTGACATTCTGAAGCCGTTGTTGTTTACTTTATTGAAATAAAATATGCATATATCTTGATGGGCGTACAGAAGGAGGTCCCCTAGTTCGAAGACTGTACTGAGACCTCCTGTAGTGAAAACAAAAACGTTTGCAGAGTTTTTCATAGCATAAATACTTATAAAAGAAAGTAAGCGTAGGAGAAAAAATATGTGCAGGTGAAATACGGCAGTACAGAATATATAACGCTAATAATGACATCTGCATAATATGGTGCAACATACGGAAGGCACGTTTCGTGTGCTACGGGGCTGTTCTTCCCGAGTTCTGATGCGGGATAAAGGCGCTTCATGCCTTGTCCTTTCGAGCAATCTATTCGGGCAGAGATAATGCGGAGTGCGCATATATACAGCCATACGAAGAAACTTTTCCATTGTTAGCTTGAAGCTATAGCGCTGTAGCCTATTGTCGACAAAGTCCTGCAGTTTTCTAATATCCAGCAAACACATTTCTCCGGCGGCGCAGCTGATAGTGATACAGGCATGCCTAAGGGAGTCAGCCATAGATGACGCCGCGCGGTCAATCGCTGTTTTTCTAGTTTGAAGCTTATCTCGGCGGAAGGCTTCGCGAGTACCCATCAGAGTTGCTCAAACAAAGTAGGAACTAATCGATGGAACGGAACGCCACGAGAGAAAGTAGGGGGCTGCTGTCGATCGAACAGTGCATCGTATACGAGGCCCCCCGCCTCCCTGCGGCGTGTTGGCGAGGGCTATTGTTTGTGCCTCCTAGGAGCGCGTCACATCACGCTGGCTGCGCCTGTTGAAAGCAACTCGAGCGTAAGCGTCCTCCATGCGTCGCCGAGCTGCCCCCTGCAGCCTAAGTCAATGGCAGACGGCTGTGTAATTGCGAAGCACGGACATACAGATTTAGACACCGGTGATCGGTATACAGACTGCCCTGAAACATATACGCCAAGTATGCCAACCCAAAAGAAGCTTCATCCTCTCAACCTTCTCTTATTTCGCTGTCTTCCCTCCTAACTGCGCGCTGGCCTTTAGCAACAAGTTCCAAGCTTTCACCACATGCCGCCGAAGCATTCGCGTAACCATCAAAAACCGTAATCCTATATATAGATAAATCCTGTTAGATCCCGCGCCAGCCACCCGACGACGCGGGGCCCGGGGCTTTGACCTTCCTTCGAGTAGACGGAACAGCGCAGATATCCTGCTGTTAGCGTTTGTCAACCGTGAAAGTCTAATAAGGTTGGCCTTTTACTACGCGTTCATTATGGGTTCTAGAAGCCGTACTGTTCAAGGGCGTTTTCGCGTTCAGCATATCTTCCAGTCGACGTGCGCTTTGCGCTTGCCAACGATTGATTTTTTTTCCCCGTGCTCTACTACACGGGGTGTGCAGAGCGCAGTAAACCACCGCTGTTCTCACAACACACTCGAGGTCCCGTAGTGGGCGGAGGAATGGTTAATGCGACGCTGGAGCTGGAAGTGATTGTCGGAATCAAAATGTGCTGCATCCTATCTATATTTCTTCTCCTTCCCGACAACACGACACTATTACGCGCTTGAAGACTTTGTAATAAAGCTACGGAGCTTTGATGTCCTGTGCGTGGTATTGAACTGATATGACTAGACTCCGTTTGGACCACATTTTTTGAAACATAAAAAAATGGCCAGCCCCTTGATGAGCACTATCACTGTATAGCAGTGACAACTCTGGACGTTCGGACATGGTTCGTAGCAGATTCTATGACAAGTCATCCGGGTATATAGATGCTACCAGTCGTAGTCTCTGGATCGGTCAGGGAGGCGTTCATCGGCTTTACTTCCTCAGGCTTGAAAACGAGTTCGGCCTCTTCCTCGAGGAGTAATGCCGCCGCTGCCGAGCAGTCGAGCGCTTTCTTGCTGCAGCGTTGCATTCAAGATCTTTAAAGGGGTTGCAGTATGCCTGGGATGTTAAAGCCCGCCTCTTCACGAATACTGTCCAGCAAGAAATTTTCTAATGCGCTTTGTAGAAGTTGAGTTGTCCGCAGTCAAAATTTGAATTTCAGCGTCATCGCGCTTCAATGTTCCCTCTTCTCTCGTCACTTTTTTCAAGGTCGGCGCTCCTCCGCCGGCCCCACCTCCGGGGGCGAAGCTTCCTGACCCGCCGGAGCTACGCGCCTAATTGGCCGCGGCCATGGTAGTTGCCTGACGTCTGAAGGAATCTAACCAGTAGCCACCTCTCAACATGTATACGTAGATGCGAGCGACGGAGGAGGGTGCGAGCATGAAAAAGTCGCCGGGAAGGGCTCGTCAACTTTCGCGCGTGATTGTGGGCCCTCTGCTGCGCGTAGAAGTGTAATATTTGGCCCAGGTTTTCATGACAACACAATGCAGTGATTAAGCGAGTTGATGTGCTTTCCTCGGAAGGTGTTTCAGAGCCCCTTTAATGCTGGTTAAAGAATCCAGTCCCACCACCGGTTGCTGACGGCTCTTGGCAGGTCTCATATACTATACAGTGCAAGGGAAGCTGGTCCGTCAATAGAAAATTTCTCGCTTTGGGGTTGTGTAGGTGTAAGCATTGTACGGGTCATTGTGTTAGAATAACACCATGGTACAGGCCGCTATTTCGAAGATAAAGACAGTGTGCGCTGTCTTGGTCACTGCATTCACCGTACGTGTATAGGCTTCGGCTTTGTCCACATTTTTTCGATGCTCTATCGTGTTTTTTTTGGGGGGGGGGGAGAGTTGTAAGCATATCCCTGGTTCCTTCTGAGACATGGCAACAAACCAGAGCTCTTATTGCGGACAATGTTGTAGGTTCGACACTAGTTCTGTGCAAAGCTGAATGTGGAAGTGCACGCTCGCGCAGGTCGCAGCACATTCGGCTGTTCCACCGTCGGTACCAGAGCCGCGAGCAACGGCTTCTGGCTATCCAGCAGGCGGCCACGGCAGCCAGCAGGGGGCAGCACCTGTCGCGAGACATGAAAGCCCTCCTCACCAACTTGTCACCAGCCGAGCGAAGGCTGGTCGCCATCAAGAATAACCTCCAGGTAACGCCGCCGGCAAGTGTGCGATACGAGCCAGCGCCTTTGTGATTGTAGAACTCGACCCAGCATCGTGGTACTATAGTACTAGTTTCATGCATCACCGAACATTAGGATAGTGCTATAAAAATGTTATGTTTCCGTAATGTTATATAGTGCATTGCAAAGTTACATTTAATGTTAAAAATTAACAAATAACGTTGTATGTTGTATAAAAAATTGTTCAACATTATAAAAGTAAACATTATTCAATGCTGGTTTTTACATGTTATTATTATGTCAAAAATTAACGAATGTTATATGTTGCAGTATAAACATTACTCTTACGTTGCTAATAAACACTGTTTCCAATAGTCTTCTAAACGTTGTGATAATGTTGAAATTGGAACTATGAACAACATTACAAATATATTGCAAGCACTGAATCCCAGAACTTTTCCCACTGCTCTTTCCGTAAAGATGCATTTCAACTGGCAGTACTTTGCAACTAAATCTCCTAGATTGCGCATGCCGTAGACTGCATGCACAACCCCATTATTTTGTTTGAGAGCTTTGCTTATTACCTATACACCACTATATATCACACCTGGGACACCCATCAGTAATGGCTCTATAAGCTTGACTCTACAGTATCCGTTCGGAGATGAGTGTATGAGCTGTCTGTTGTGCTATGTCATGGAGCTCAAGTGTCGCCCTCATTGGTAGTCCTTGCAAAGCGCTGTGTACCTTCACAACTGGCGGGCCTGCACACATGTGCAGGGTTAAAATATCATTTTCGAGAATGCTGCGATCATTTTCGAGAATGCTGCGTTTATGTTGTTTGAATGTTTACTTAACGTTAGGAAAATATCATTCAAATGTTTATTTCTAATCTTATATATACTTTAGAGAAAAAATAAGACATTCAGAACATTGATTTAACATTTGACCAAAACAAAAGTAACATTGTTGTAAAGTTTCGGTGCTACCTCGGTGGCGCAGACATGGTCTGTCCGTGCAGAGGGCATTCTGCTTGTGCACACTCGTCTTAGTGAGTCGTTTAGCTTGGCTGTCTTTTTTATCACAGGGATTTAAATTTAAAAAAAAAAACGACGTAATGAGCTGTCGGAAAATGAAATGTACTTTTTCCCACACCGGAGTCTGACTCAACGCGGTAGTGTGCAGTCCTTGCGTGAGCCGTGCAGGCGCAAAACGTGGACGCTATATTAAACTTGTCACTGCGCGCCGGCTTGGACTACTGAAGATGTATTTCTCTACTCCAGTCAGAATAATATGGTCGTAGCTGTGCAAGTATGCACGGAGTTAATATTGTTGCTAGTTCACAGTCTGCGAAGCTGTTCTGAGGCATATTCATCACAGTCCTGCGATTCTTCAGCTCAGAGCTATCGCGTATAATCGCATGGCGCGTACGTGAGCTCCCAGCATTTTTGAGCGGTCGCTCCTATATTCTTGAACTGGTGCGTGCTGATCGCGTACACTCAGCGAAAGTCCCAGAAAACCTTTTCTGAGTTTCAAAACGTTCATAACTATCCATTTCCATCCTTACGGCAGGGGGAGGAGTTACACGGAACGAGAAAGAAAAGGCGAGGCTGCGATGAACGGCAGGTTTCTAGTTCACAGCGGGAGCGCTGCTCCGCTCAAAGAATAAAAAAAAAAAGAAGAGAGGATAACAGCATAGAGCCGAAGCCGACTACAAAAGTGCCGCTTCACTGAGGCACAGCGGCCTCCCCGGCTCTTACGTGACAGGCATCTTCAAGTAGAAGGGAAGGGCTGCCCACATGCATACAATGCGGAGAAATCCGCTGGTTGGAGGCGTGCGCAGAAACCGATCAGGAAAGTACAGAATCAAGTCACATCGGCCGCGCTCACGGTAACGTCTCCGCTGTGTAGAATTCGAACTCCCACAATGCCAATCTCACAAATGTGAACAGCGATGAAGATCACCTTGGAGTGCGATTTACGTGGGATACTGAAGTCGAGAGTACCTTGCATAAACTTGTCGCAAGATAATGTAACGACATACCAACAACTAACGGAGCAGAGCGCGGGGTGACTTGCTGGTATCAAATACGTACGACGTACGTGCTATTTTTCACGTAACAAGTCATAAAAGGTTTTGGAAAGAATTAGCACATTGCTTAACTTCGTAACTGTCAGTGCACACTGGGCCAGATCTTCTCTTAAGAATAGTGCGCGCATACATTATACTGTTGTGTTTGACAACGGATTTGATGACTGATATACATGAGGCAAATATGAAAAACGGTTAAATAGGAGACAAAATTAAGGTATACATCACGCAGTAATGCTATCAGGTTCACTGCCAGGGAAAAGCGTGTCTCGACACCGGCCGTAGGCCTGCACACTCACCATATAGTAAGCGAAAAATGAATGCACAAACACCAAAACAGGAGGCAGGAAACCAAAAAAAAATTAAAATCTGGCGCGAGACGGTTAATACACACGTCTTGAGACCACCCTAATCATCCCATATATAAGTAGCAGGACCGCGTCTTTGAGTTCAGCAGGTCACAACTCGTACGGCAGATGACAAGAGCGTTCGCAAAGATTGAGGACGTCAATTTGTTCACCTTTGTTACACGTTTGGCCGAGTGCAATCGCTTGACAGGTGAACGGACCCGCGGCCGGTCGCAAGAGGCGTGTAGCTGGGCCTTGCAGCCAATTACTAAGACGCTGGAAGACAAAGCAGCCTCCATCGGCCCCACGGGGTGAACTCTCAAGCGTAACTCATCGCGGAAGGAACCACAAGGGGCGAGGTATACGTTGAAGCAGCTCTCAGTGAAGCCAACGGCGTCCATACGCGGAAAAGCGAAGGTCTAGGTTGCTGTCCTGCTAACAATAAGCTGCGTTTATGGTCTGGTACTCAAAAAAGGGGGAAAAAATTATGCCGTGAAAATAGTGAAGCCCTTCGTATCACACACGTTACAGACTGCGCAAATGCTGCAACAAGTTTTTGCTTATGCTCATAGAAGAATATATATGATAAATCTTTCGCAGTATTACGCATACCGCTTTTCTCGGCACATTTCTCAAAGCAGAAGTCGAAGCGACAACTGCCAGATATGCACAAGGCGTGCTGTAAGATCACTCACATCAAAAGTAGACGTCCCGGCCAAACCACTTAAATTTCAACGGCCGAACTGTTTGATCAGCGGATGATAGAGTAATTTTGAGGTGTGAGGTTGGCTTGTTGTCTGTGCCCGAGTGCGTAGTTTTGTTTATTAATGTTAATAAATCAGCAAAATTTTCTCATTTTAATTACAAAGCAACACCACATTTTCTCAACACATTTGTTCGTGCATTTTTGCAATGCATGGTCAAGTAACGAGGAAATGCTGGAAGTTCTTCGACATTTTTATTCGCTGGCCATCACAGGGTTGAAGCACAGATGCCAGATGTGCTTACCATTCTCGGATAGAAATCTGAGCGCGACTGTTCCTACGGCTGAGAGGAAGTAATAATAATAATAATAATTGGTTTTGGGGGGAAAGGAAATGGCGCAGCAGCTGTCTCATATATCGTTGGACACCTGAACCGCGCCGTAAGGGAGGGAATAAAGGAGGGAGTGAAAGAAGGCAGGAAGAGAGGAAAATAATACGAGCTTAATAATTAGAGTGGTTTAAATTCTTTCTTTTTTTGACAGCGAGAATGGCGAATTTTACACTGACGCGGGGAGCCAGCTAAACGTGGCGCACTTTTGGCTGTGCTGCGCGGTATCTACGACTGCAGTGTTCACGTCGTGTATGCAACAAAGTTATAGAAGAGAGGTGCGTCACAGAGCTGCACACAGCGGGACAGCCTTGGACAGCAAAGTACGCAAGCGACATTTGATGGCCCCAGTGCAGCTGTCGCACAGCTCGGTCACTATTCTTCTGACGTCCGCTTCCACTCGGCCTGCAACTTTGTACTCACTCCAGCTGAAACATGCTCTGGATTTACAGTATATCTGTCTACGTTGCACCGGCGTTCAAAAAGATGCCGTTCAGAGCGTAGTCACCGTTTTCAAAGGAGAAAGCCTTATAACACCCATTAGCAACGGAACCCAGCGAAGCAACGAAGCCCCCAGTGACGTCATCAAAGAAAATTTCTTCCGAAGATGTGGGAAACTGAACCAAGGACCTCCAGATTGCGAGGAGAGCACGCAACTCACAGGGCAAAAAACCGCGTTTCTTCTTGGCGAATAAATGTGAGCCGAGCGTATGCGTTGCCTGACGACTGTATGCTAAAGGAATAAAAAATATTAATTAAAAAATTAATGTTTTCGCCTTCAAAGCGCTAAGTAGTTTTAAGTGCCCTCCGTAATTTTTCTTGCCCGAAGCAATGCGGAAGCCGGTAGCGTTGAGGTGTGCTGGCCATTTTCGTGCTATTCTCCGGAAACAGTATGCACTCGTGCTGTTGGCGCGATTAAGGCACCTTGTCCAATGCCAGCGGGCATGACACCGCCACAGTCTCGAGCAGGCAGTATCGCGGTGCCGGTGGGAACGCCAAGTCTTTTTCGATCACCGCGAGTTTTTTCAGCTTTGATGTATCAAAATAAACTACGAAAGTTACGGGTGGATGCTAAATTCCAAGAGATCGTCTCCTGCCCGTCCCCTTCCGCGCACGGAACCCCCATTCCGCACAAGGTGCATTTAAATAAAGTTAACCCTGGACATGTGTGGACGATACAGAGCGGCACAAGCAGGGCATGAGGTCATGGTGCGTGATGGGGTGACGCACCGAACCACCCTGCCAGGTGCCTCTGAACATAGTGACGCCTCCGGGTGTACATTCTCTCCTGCAGCAGCGAAACCTGTAGCGTCGTTTGGAGGTTCCCTTATAATACTGTAAACGTCTGTTCGGCGCGCGATGGAGGCAGTTGGGCGCGGATGTACCGCACGCCGGTACTGTGTATAGCAATGGTCCGTACAATCCATCCGGATTACTGCTTGAGCCCCTCCCACACGGTACACTTGCCGCGGTGGTTCACCGGACACGATGTTCCTGCTGAGCGCAATGTCGCGGGATCGACTCCCGGCTGCGGCGGCCGCATTTTCATGGTAGCGAAATGAGTGCCAGTGTGCTGTGCGAAGCCAAAGTGCTCCGGGTGGTAGAAATTAGTCCGTAGCCCTCTACTGCGGCATTTGCTTGGAGCTCGGGACGTCAAAGCCCGCCACACCGTATACCATTACACCTCGCATGCCGTACATCGCACCTCCCGCAGGTGTCCCCTGGCCAGGCGGTGCCGTTCCGGCGGGTGCGGTCGCAGTCGGTGATGTTCCAGGGGGACCCCATCCGCCGCAGCCCCGTGGCGGTGCGCGCTCGATCGCTGTCGGTGAGCGACTTCGCCGAGCGGCCGCGCGTCCACTCAATGGGCGCCGGATTCGGCGAGCGGCTGACGGCGCACGAAGAGGACGACAGGTTCCGGGCGTACGCGCGCCAGGTGTACGTACTGTTCGCTGTGCTGGCTGCGGTCGTGGCCGCCGTGGCCTGCTACACCTTCCAGAGGATCCGCCTCCGCCGTGACCAGCCGGCGCCGGACGACGCGGCGCAACGACTCGACTTATGAACGGCCACCAGCGTCTCGCAAGAGGACTCGTCTCGACTCAGCGTCAGTGGCTGGTATACCGTACACTGCATGGGCTCATACTCGGTAGCAGCAGCGCGCGCGGTACAAATGCCGACAATGAAAAAAAAAAGCCGGACACTTGAGCCCATCTCCTTTTCTGTTCTTCGTGCACGCTACGTGTCACTGACGTCGTAGAATGTTTCAATCAGCAACGCGGGGTGCGCCTTCGCCACGGACATTGAGGTGACCTGTGTGGGATGGCGACTCAAACACGGTCAATCTGGATTGCAGAAAGTGGGGCTGCTGCTTGTGACATTGATAAGCATGCATACTGTTGTGTTACCAGACCGGCTTCGACATCATACACACGCACAGAGGTTTGGCGAGAAAGTTCTAACATGAGCATGTACGTGGGTTTATCGCCGTCGTCCTGGCGGCGTCACATTTGCGCACGCCAGCTGTTTACTGGTTCCCCCTGATGTTTTGTTATGCAGTATGAAGGGTACCACGCACGGGCGCCACAAGAAATGAAGCAGTTGCACCGACGGTGTTTTGCTGGCCGCACAATAATCGTCTTTTTCACGACTGTAACACACTGTCCCTACTGTCTTTGCTTCTGTGCTTACTGTTATCGGCTTTAGTCAGGCTATGGGCGCATGCAGGAGACTGGCCGCCTCGGCCGGTCCGTGTTTGTACCATCTGTGTTGTTCAGTGCTCGAAAGGTCGTGTATTATTTGTATAATACTGTTACCAGAATGCTTATTTCAAAGCCACGACCTTCGCATTCTGACGCGAGCGCTGCGCACCCGTCTACTGTGCCTATCCTGTTCATCAACAAGATGTCGCATCTTCCCCTAGCAATACCTCTCAGCTAATGCAAATAACTTAATTGCATGGACATATCTGCTATATCTTGACGCTTACAAGCTGTGGTGTTCTGCGATGGTAACCATATGTATTAAGCGTGCCCCCCTCAGCACAATATCACAGTACTATCCGCACGTGCATGCCGTACAATTTGGGAAACGTTGCAGCGCGTGTACAGATGCAGAGTTTAACCGTGCTTCCACTTTTTGTGCATTATTTAAGCTTCCCTTTTACCGCATGCCGTAATGCTCTGCACCAAACCTGCTACTGCGCTGTCGTACACTACTGCGCATTACCTGCGCCACGGGCGTACCTTGCTTCCATTTTACATTCAGTTCACCGTGTGCACTTATTCGTCTTTGTCCCTTAGATAGGTTGTACCTTCCAGGCTTCCCCTACTTCACATTTTTTTTAAAATTTATGTCGTGTTCGTTCTTTTTAATAGCCAGCGCACACGTTTAGGTTCTTAAATGTAAACGTGTGTGGTCCGCGTCTGAGCAGCAACTTTGCATTCACATGAGAGGCAGAAGTCCGGCACCCAAGGCTGTTGAGTTTTGCCAGGCGTTTCAGGCAAGTCCGCCACTAATTCTTAGAAACAGGGTTCTTGGGGTAAAGATAAGCTTTTTGTTTCATGTAGTAATACCAGTGTTTGCGGACGTCGAAAAACAGGCGAATCATGTTACCCGATTAACTAAATTCTAAGCGTCAACATTTATAATATTACAGATAGGTACCTATTTGCAATTAGCGAGTTGTAGCCGGCCGTTAGTGGCAGCCATATCAGTTTTTTTTAATTTCGAAAGCGCGGTTTGCCTCGCCGCTCTGGCTCGACAAAAATTTGACAATTACTCGCGCCATTCGAAAACCGCGCGCCTGGGGTAAGCACAAAACGACGTCCACCAATTCTTTACACTCCGTGACGCACGTACCACGTGACATTTCGGTAATCACTTTAGGTAACATAATTCGCCTGTTTTTTTTTTTTTTGACGTCCGCCAACACTGGTATTACTAAAGGGCGCAAAAAGGTTCGCTTTACTTCAAAACCCTACCTTTAGGAATTAGTGGCGGGCTTCCCTGAAACACTTGGCGTGTTATGCGTGCCATTCCCAACAAAGCGAAGCGTGCATTCTATAAAAGTGACGTCCCTGCACGCAAGCAGTTTTCCACGCGCCAGTGCATTTACGCCTTCCTCTATCGTTTTTCACTCGTCAGAACACAAATGATACTCTACCCCATGCAAATTTTGTCCGAACAGTGCTCTTCTTTCATACTGCTGCTCCGACTATGTGTACAGTGGCTATCAAAAGCTGCGTGCTACGTCTGCCTTTTTTTTTTCCTTTGCGACGAATTCAAAGCTCCCTTAAACAGCTTCTAAACAGAGAGAAGCCAGCGCCGGCGGTACACCGAGCGGTTCGGGCTACAGGAGGGTTAACAGGTACTTTTACTTCAGTGCTTTCATTCCCCGAAACGCAAGTTTTTATGGTTCCCCTTTGCGAGTGCTCCGCGTGTTGTCTCACCCCTCGTTCAAATATTAGCCGAGTTAGCTGCGGAGCACACTCCAGCATATGAAGAATGGATGAGTTTCCAGGAGCACAGGCACCGATCCTGTTGTTCGATGTTGTCGCTTCGCGCCAAAAGCCAGATATCGATGCCCGCCGGCTGAAATCGACCGCACGGGCCAGCAAAATACCACGTATGCCGAGCAAACAGTGGCCGGCAGCCGAGTTTGCACATCGGCCGCCTGTCTTTTTCTTTTTTTCTGTTGTCTGCGCGACGAAGAAAGGCTTGTAGCGCGTCGCCGGACAAAGCTCGAGACGCCGGATAATTTTTCAAGCAGCCTCGTGCACTTGTGCGAACGCGTCATGGGCACCGCTCTCTAGCCAACGCAGCACGCAGGTAACGCCTGGCGAAAAATCGAAGCGGCTTCCGTAGACAGAGCTGCTACTCGCGACTCAGCTGACGAAATCGAATTAGCCATGGGCCGTCGTCGCTCGGCGAAGCGTTCACTTCAGATACTAGTTACGAGAAAGCAGGGGAGTAGAAAACATGGACAAAAACGCAATGCATATATATATATATATATATATATATATATATATATATATATATATATATATATATATATATATATATATATATATACCAAGTGATTTCTGGCAGCTGATTTGGTCAATATAATATAAAATCACCAAAAATTGAAGAAACATAACAGGATTTAATTCACGACGTTTCGGCTGGAGGACCAGCCTCGAAAAAGGCTGGTCCTCCAGCCGAAACGTCGTGAATTAAATCCTGTTATGTTTCTTCAATTTTTGATTATTTTATATTCACACACACACACACACACACACACACACGCACACACACACGCACGCACGCACGCACGCACGCACGCACGCACGCACGCACGCACGCGATATCCATGTCTGTGTTGAGGGAGTACGGCAAACAATGCGTTTGGTTTCACGCGTTTGAAGAAATTCTCACGCCCCGAGCGCTGCGATGGCAGTTGTGGTCTTCATACAGCTGCGCCTCAAAAACAGTCAACAAAGCAGGTAGATCGCCTATGTTACGCCGCAATCTCTGCAACTATAGCCTAAAGGCTGGTTCACATGCAAGTGACTAGGCGAACTGAGCGATTAAACGGCGCGGCGTGGCGAAAAATTTCCAACTTGTCGCTGTGGCCACTCCAGCCGCCGCGATGACTCGAACAAAGATTTTACTCCGCGGTGGTAGATATCGTAAGAGTTTTCGCTTGCGTGTGAAACAGGCTTAACTCTGATCCGAACACACTCTCGGTAGAGTGTGTGGCTCCGTAACTTGATAACCGTCACAAAAATGTCTCCGGCACTGCGGCAATCGCGCGCTTCGGTATCGCTCTGAAACAAAAAGGGGTCGACAGCTGTAATCAAAAACTATGGCTTCCCGGCCTTCGTGAGGTCTTTCAGGCCTTGCGTATATGTAGCGGTTAGAGCTGCAACGCGGACAATGCCCAGCTGCGTGTTACTTACATTCTACGGAGTTTGCCAAAGTTACATGCATTAATATTTCAGTCTATCCGAGCAGAGCCTAAATGTTCAGGGAGAAGCAGTGCGAGAGGAAACACTGGAGCGCGTGGCCTCCGCGCTTCGCAAAGCGCAGCCGCCAACAGCCGACGAGAATGGGGGGGGGCACCAGGGGCACGCGCAGAAAGGGCAGCCGGCCATGCTTACTGGGCATGCACCTTTGCCGCCGATTCTTGGTGACAGGAGTCCGCGAAGTGCGGCAGCCACGCACTACCGTGTTCCCTCTCATCCTGCTTCAACTTGTACCCTCTCACGTAGACACTGGCATCTAACAAGGGCTTCACACTGAAGAAAAAAATTCAAAGCAAAACCTGATCAGTGGCTTCAATAGATAGTTCCGACTACAAGAAGTTCGAAGCAGCACCCTATTGGTGAAGATAATTTCTCGCAAATGAACGTACCACCAATGTGTACAGCCCCACCATGGTGGCTCAATGGTTATGGCGCTCGGCTGCTGACCCGAAAGGCGCGGGTTCGATCCCCGCCGCGGCGGTCGAATTTCAAGGGAGGCAAAATTTTAAAGGCCCTGTGTGCAGTGCGATGTCAGTGCATGTTGAAGAGCCCCAGGTGGTCGAAATTTCCGGAGCCCTTCACTAAGGCTTCTCTCATAGCCTGAGTCATTTTGGGACGTTAAACTCCCATCAAACCAAAACCAATGTGCACTGCCAATACACACCTGACGCAAGGTAGCTGTCAAGGAGCGATTTAAACTTATCTGAAGGGCATTACCAGAGCAGAATGAAACCGCACACTTTCCTGCATGAGATTTGGGCACCACAAGCGAAAAGCACCGTTGCACCTTCTTCTCCAAAAGGGTGCAGTCCTTATCTTCATTTTCTACCTCTTCTTTCCCTTGGCTTCCTGCCCATCCCTCGAATGATACTGGACCTCTGCAGCGACATTATTCGTCAGCTTCTAACCATAAAAAACTTGTGAAATTCCACAGGCGGGCTTTCCCATGCACATTACTCGTGAACACGTGCTTCCCATTTCAATTCAATTTCAGTGTATTTCACTTTTCTTGTATACAAAATTCAGAAACACTTTTTGGTGGAACCATAGCCAGTGGCTAGTTCAGGTCCAAGTACACAAAATACAGAAAGGCAAATTAAAAACAGCAAACTTATGCAAATTAGTGTTAACATCCAATCAACACTGAAATCAAAACAGTCCAAATAACACCAGTATACTGCACTCGGCAAGAGACAAGGATAGCATTGAAACACGCAATGCGAACCGTCGGACCGAGTATAACTACAACCTATTGCGCTACACTGAAGATACATAATGGGGGAAACTATAGGAGGAAAATGAACATTCATGGTAAATCAATTCTGTTGCGTTGTTTAAGTGCACCAGAAAAATTATGGGAGCTTTTCAGAGAAATGGGTAGCACGTTCCAGAATTTTGCCCCAGCAGACTGCACTAAACGTTCACCATATACACTGCAGATGGGCGGGAGATTGATACTGCCAAAGGAAAGGTTTCTAACGGACTGAACCAGGGATGAACCATTGATACATGAAAGGGGTGGTTGTGTCTATGCTATGAACACATACTCATATTTTTAAACGGTACAATAAATCAAATCGAAGAATCATTGACATATGAAACAACGGTTTAGTGTGCTCAGAGAAGTTATACTTATTTATTATTCTTAGTGCGTGCTTTTGTAGGCAGATAATGGTATCTAAATACACATCGTAGGTTCCAACCCAAGTTTCGAGGGCAACCTCTGTTGTGCTTGACAAGGGAAGAAAAACCAGAATTCAGAGAGAAGTGTTTTCTCCTCCTGCGAGCCTGGATGCAGAGAAACAAACGGTGGCTAGGCACACTGCTAAAGAACACCGAGATGTAGTATTCGTATACCACATGGAGCCCTCTAGCATGCGAGCCTGTTTCTGGTGCGAGTTTTCCCAATCTGTTTGCGACGATGTCATGCGAACACTATGACATGCTGCGCCGTACAGAAATTCCCAGAGCGTGCTCGTGCTAACAGAAGTTCTTGCGCGAGTATTCAGAAATGAAAGAACCAGGAATATTCAACAAGCGGGCATTACTAGACACAACATGTTGTGCTTATTTAGCCTGACCATGCGCCGCCAATTTATGCATTTCATAAAGTGTATCCACTGTACGTGCTTTTTTTCACAAAATACTGGTCAGTGAAACTGGATGCATGTAAATATGTGCCACTGTGTAGTATGTGCTTGTTTGAAGAGTGGCTTGCCTGCCTCTTGGTGTGAAATGAACCACACCTGAATTGACACTCAGTTGTATACACAATTTGGAGACGAGAAAGGTATATAGGAAAGCAGAACGCACCTGATGGTGACTGCTTGGTGTGCTGCCCTCTGTAAATGCAAGCAACTTATTGTTTCACTCAAGTGCGCCAGCTGCAAGCAGTATTTCACTCAATGTGTAATGTGCGTATGCTGTTGTGAAGCCTTAGCATGAATACCTTGCCACAATGTCACAATAACTTAATTTATCGAAAAACCTTAGGCCCATATCTGTACATATGCAGCAGGAATGGATGCAGGGCAAGCATACAAATCAAGGTGCAATTTTCATAGTTTTTAACAGAAGATTGTGCGTATTGCAATATTGTTCCATACGACTGAACTGGCTTGGCATTTACAGCAAGAACAGCTACAATGGAAAAACAACTAAATTCGAAACAGGCAAACTTCCGCATATTAAAATGACCAGCAAAAATTTTACGCAAGCACATGCATATGGCATTATGTTCTCCTTTTTCCTTGTACGGAAGAACTTAAAACAGTTTTTGAAAAAGCAAGACTCTGTGGCGAGGCATTCATATGCCTGTAAAATGTCTGCCTTTTGGTGTTCACTATGCACGCGACTTTCTGTCGCATCCCGCTCACGAGGATTCCGTCACTGCATGCTCATGATTGTGTCGTGTTCACCAGCTGTTCTTCTCTTTTGCGATGCTGCCTGTTTTTAATGTGTACATACAACTGGTGCAACTTGTCGGTTCACACATGTGCGCATGCCAATGTCTACCGAAGTTACTGTTTTTTGGCACAGAAGCCACGTTTTTGACTTTATAAAATGGAGAGATATATATATATATATACATATACTATAAAAGTGGATGTTTAAAAGTGCCCGAGGCAGATATCTTTTTGCATTTAGTGATGTTGCTGTACAGCAAGTATTTTTATTTCAGTGCAATTACAAATAAAAGAAAAATAAAGAAACACCAACATGTGTACAGTTTTCCTTGTTCCTGCTGCTACCATACACACACAGAATAACAGAAAATTCATCACTGTGCTTGGAAAATTACCAAAGTGTGCCCCAGTTAAGTAGGGTCAGAATCTTGAAGTTTGGTATAGACAAATTTGACTACGTATCACCGCCAATGAAGTGGACCTTGTCATTTAACATGAAGGCAAGGGTCCAACATGAACAAATTAGAATAACCACAACACATACCGTAAAAACTGGAATATAGGTCGAACTTTTTTCAAAAAAATTATGGCGAAAAGTAGACCCCCGTCTTATATACCAGTCATTGGTGGAAAAACTACGGAAGTCTTGCAACAATGGGCAGCTGAAGTCAACAGCCTCCATCACCATCGCCATCAGTACAGTGTACTAGAATAGGGGCAGTGTGTTCAGGCGGCGGAGCGCGCCACGCACCGTCGTGAAGCCGGCAGCGTAGACAGGTCCCGGATGTATGTGGTGGCGCTGCAGTCGCACCGGCTGTACGGACGCGTTCTCCGTGTGTTGCGGCGGGTTGCAGCGTGCTTCTTGAGCTCCACCTTGCTTGTGAAGAAACGGGGTGTTTCGGCCGCACGGGCAGTGCTAGCAGTGTGATGTTTTGCTGCGGTGTTCGCGAGTGAGAGCCAATGCCTAATCGCCGACGGCAACGTCATTGCTTTGCGCCGGGGTGCGACACCGGCTACAAGTGGGCCCAAGGCGAGCAACCTTCCCTCTTCGCCGTGCCGAAAGATGAAGGAAAAAGAAAGGTTTGGGAACGAAACCTGCATCGAAAAGATAAGGTCCTTGATGAAAGTTGTTCGGTCTGCGAGCGTCATTTCGATCCTTCTTGTATCCTACGGGATTACGTCCACATTATAGAGGGGAAAGAGGTACGCATTCCGCGAGGAAAGCCAGAGTTGCTGCCGGATGCCGTACCTACGCTCCTACCAAACACGCCGGGCTATTTATCGAAGAAGACGCCGACGCCTCGGGCGCCAAGAAAGCGGAAGAGCCCTACGGTGTGTTCTGCTGATCCCAAGAGGCCTTGTACTGAACAAAACAGTCACAATGACGCTGTAAAGGAACTCGCTTCACTTGACACGCCATATTTGCAAGGCGACGCACTTGAACCGCAGCTGTTTGAGGCAACCTCTGTGTTAGGCCTTCGCTCTCTCGATGTGCCTTCGGTGTACTGGAGTTCACACAACGTGCCGGGCCATAATGGATTTGTATACTGCAAGCTCATAATGTGCAAGTCCGAAGAAGTTGTCTGTGAAAGGGCGGTTATATTTACAGAGCACGACGGGCCTGAAGTCAAGTACACGGCGCATCTCTACGGCAGCATCGTCGAAAAGGGAACCATTCTGAGTCGTGAACAAGCAGCGGACGTTCTTTTTAGAACTGATTCGCATCGTGTCTGCCTTGGTGCCTTGCCAACGAGCCAGATGCCCAAGTCCAACTTAACAGAAGGCCTAGAGCAGCAGGTCACCATCCGTAATGGGGCATACTACAGCAAAAAATGCGCAGGAAAGGAACAATCTGAAGGTATGATTTTTTGTGTTCTGTGCGTAAAGAATATAAATGCACGCAAGCACATGATAATTTACAAAGTCATTTACTATGGTGTGTGCCATACTTTTTATAAAGTCAGACTAATTTCAATTCCCGGAATAAAGTTTTGTTTCACTTGCTCTTTGCAGGACAAGCATGCATCTCCTGCCGGTACACCAGAAAGGCACTTCAGTCACGAAAATCAAGGCTGAAGGGATTGATAAGAAAGCGCACCCGGACCACTGCTGCTAGACTCCGAGCAGCAGCACAAAAAAATAGGAGACTGTTTTCTCGCTGTGCGCGGTTAAAAGACCGGTTGAAGCAAATGCAGGAGGAGAACTCCCTAAAGCCTGAAGAAGTTTTACAGGAACAGATTGCATCCCTGCCTTTGAAACAGCAAGATTGTGTCCGACAGTGCTTTTCAGCTGCCAAGAAGAAAAGTGCGAAGGGTAATGTGTACTCAAAAGGTTCCGTACAGCCCATGCTCCTGTAGCGCCATCTCGTGCTTTCTGCATGAAGCGCCTCAGCGGCAAGCGCTCCTGAACACACTGCCCCTATTCTAGTACACTGTACCATCAGCAGCAGCGCGGAGTGGCGACGTTGTGGCACTTCCATTTTGCGTTTCCGTTGTTGCAAAGCTATTCTGGTTAAAGGCTGCTTTTTCACATTTTGTTTCAAAATGAGCGGAGCCCGACGGCAATTCACCGTCGCCTTAAAGAAAAACGCAACTGAGTACGCGGAAGCTCATGGCAACCTGGCAGCACAGCGCAAATTTGGATACCTGAAAAGAGCGATTGGTACTGACGGAGGCAGAAGCTACGTATTACAACCTGCAGCAACCAGAAGAAAACATCATTTCGTGGGCTGAACGCACCGTGTCCAGAATTGGAGGGAAAGGTTACGGAGTTCGTCCGGGAGCTTTATGCAAGATCACTGGCTGTGACTGCCGAATGCATGCGTGTGAAAGCAGTAGAGATCACGGCACGGAGCGGCGAAAGAAGCGAGAGTAGGAGCATGTGTACACATGCGCATACCTCGTTTGTTTTCGCCGCTCCGTGCCGTGATGGCAAGGTGCTGACAAAGACGCGGGTCGAGATGGGCGCGCGATACTATTAAAAAATTGGCGGGTGAACATATGAGCAGCATTTAAATGAAAATAAATACTGTCACCATTGTGCAACCTGTTCAGTCGCATTTGTTTCAAGGTAAGGGTGACTTTCGGTACTTTTTCCATTAAAAAAGATTTTTTTCATTTTTATAATTGGTTAGTTGGGGGGGTCAACCTATATTCCGGCTTTTACGGTAGTTTAATCTTTGCCAAGCAAAAAAACAAGAGATGAGAGCAAAGCACCGTTTTATAAAATATGAGCTCCATCAAAAGGTTTAACTCCAGAAGTGCAAGTCCTGCTTCACAGTCTCCCTGTTCTCTCGCCTCTGCCTAGTCACTGCGCTGGCTTCACCTTTCACAACAATCTTCTTCTTCAATGCACGCTCCCTGTTAGTCAGTTGCTTTTTTACACGTGCTTTGATTTCCTCAGGGGCTATTGTAGTGCAGCTTGTGACACTAAAGGTCCTTACACTCTTAACATCCTCATTCTTATCAAGTGCGATCTCAGACTGCACACTTACTAACTCTGGAACTAAATCTTCCTGCTCTGTCTCCTTCTCTTTCGAACCTTCCAATGACAATGAGGACAGGGCAGCATTGGGCAACCGTGCTTCTGTAACATGGCTGCTTTCTGCCATTCCTTCCGCTGTTTTGCTAGATACAGTTCCTTGGTGGTTCGTGGAAAGCTTGTCATTGCTGCAAAGCACACTTTCTGAGGTCTCGCTCTTATCAGGCCGAAGCTGGGTGTCAGCAATAAAACGCTTCATCATGCAGCTGGTGCTTTTCTGCCCTCTTGTGCCATGATTTTTTTCAGAAGAGGTGGACAGATGCAAGTCATCAGTATTATTTGAGGCTTCCTTCTCATCATCACCAGAATCATCTTCCAGGTCTTCTTTCATCTGCTGAACCGCCTATAAGCAATAAGCTTTTGTAAAACCTCATCAACAGCTACTATATAACAGCGAAACTTAAAATACACTCAGTAATGTGAAGCTGAAAGCCAAGAAATAACTGAAATAAACAAGTAACATCACTGTTGTAAGCTAATAAAATTTAAGCTCTAAACTTGGCTTGTAAAAATGCTTTGAAAGAATATTCTAAGGCATGAATTATAAAAATCAAAGGAAGGTGCCATCAGCATTAAAGCGGAACAGACAAAAAATTAATTCAAGCCATTAAAAAAAAGGACACTAACAAAGAATCTAATCCCTCACCTTGACATATATAAAAATGCCTTGGCAAATTTCAATAACAACTGGCTGGAACAATTCATTACAATTAAATGTTGGCCGGCAAGCACCTTTTACATTTCTATCAACATGAAAATCAACAACAAACGACGCACAACCCAAGCAAAACAATTTATGACGGCAGAACATGACAGGCTGCTTGCAGGCTCATGCAGTAGGCAAGGAAAAAAAAAAGGGTTGTAATTAACTATTCACGCCGCATTCTGGCTTTCCAAGTTTATAACAATGATTGGCATTATGTCTGCAGGAACCTTTCAGAGCAAGATCACAGACACCCAAAAACGTCAATGCTAACCTCCTTTAAAAATGATCCTCTTAGCTCCATCAATGTAGTATGCAATGCCACAAAGCAAAATGAAAGAAATACATTCCATACCTCATCAAGTTCTTCCTTAACCTCCTTTGAGAAGCCACTGGCAGCTGTTTCAAGATCAAGAGTGTCATCTCTCCTGAAAATTGCATTTAAAGCCACTCTTGTTAACAGACCTAGGCCACCACCACATTTAAGACTGGACTGTGGGAGATGCCTGCCAACATCTACTTGCAGGAATGAAAGGAAGTGAGGAACAAAGTTCCCACACACTCTCCTAAGAGTCGAAAAGCCACCTGTTCAAAAGGGCCATGAAATGATATTTAGATGTGCCCTCTGCTTTCCTAGTAATGACGTACACAATATGAGCATGAGATATGTTTTGAAATATACCAAAATTTAATGCCTTTCTCCACTTCCCCTTAACTCTTTCCTTACAGCAGGAAAAGAGGCAATTTCAGGATGGTGCGAGTAAAAAACTTATTCAGGCATAAGTTAAGAAACTTTGCTTTATTGCAGCACATCAAAATGTAGCTAAAAGACCCTTCTTGTTATTGCCAAAGAAAAAAAAACAGGATATGCACTATTGCTTATGAAGAAAAAAATCTTTCATTAGAAAAATCTGAGCAACTCGCACGAAAATTCACAAAAATGTTAAATACTGTATTTAGCCAGAACATAAAATAAAAAACCCAGAATATGTTTCATGTGTTACTACCTCAGAAATGAGTACCCGAGGTTAAAGAACTCTCCATGCTAAACTTTACGATCAGTAAAGAAGAAATTCATTGCTTGCGTGATGCACTTTAGGCTTTTCCACATTGCAATATCAAGGTGGACCCTGGGCCTTCTTGGAGAAACTTGATCCAAACTCGATCCGCTACACTGCTTGTGGCAAGCAAATATTCAGAACATGCCTGGTGCCTTCAGAGAAGCTCGGAAAGCAGAAAATCTCCTCAGCAATGGTAAAAACGAAAGTTATTACAGATAAGCACCTGTCAATGGTCTGGGCTGGGCGGAGCAGTCTATTTTTGAACTAAAATCAGACGAATGGATAGGGCCTTTCATACAAGCTAATAACGCTTGCATCTAGCATATGAAGCATCGATGCTGCAGAATCGCAAGAACAGCACCATTGCTAAGCATGGTCAGCGTGAGATGGACGCCACAATGGACGCCATGCTCGCTGTGACTATTCTGTATTGACAGGCTTCGCAAGAAGTTTAAACACTCCCTCATATAGCAGACGACAAGAACTGAATCCAAAAGTAAAGTACAGTTCTTTTGCAACATACTAGATGGTGCTACATGTTAAAAACAGTTGCAATTACGTTCTACAGGCTGTTTCGTGCCATTGATCAAATTTATCAGTCTGAATACGTGCGGTATTAAAAATGGCAGGGCAACTAAGCGTGCTTTTCTGTACAGTGGCAAGATATTTATGAGAGCCCAAGTGTGCATATTTGTAGCCAAAAACCGGTACCTTGCAGCCATTTCAACAAGATACACATATCTTTGGTAACTGCAAAAAAAAAAAAAAAAACTGCAAAATCTGTCATGGGACTTACTCAATATCACTGAATTTGGGATAGAGTTCACTTTCGTATCCAAAGCGCTTCTTGAAGAACTCTCTTACACAGTTGACATCCCGATCAAAGTACCTGAAACAGCAGAAAAATCACCAAAAAGCATTCACGAGAAATTAATACAGAACAAAGAAGGTCAGGAGACAGGCTAAACAAATTAAAAGCCTGCTTTCAGGTGCTGAACTGTGGGCCATACTGACACAGAGTGCAAAAGACAGTTGCAAAAATTCACTTCGAAACAATGATTCTTACTACATAGGCTCCCACTAATTGAACTTAAAGGACCAGAGATTTTTATTTGAGTTATCACAAGTCTGAATTCATATGAGTGCACCTCATATGAATTCAGAACTGTTTTTGTGCTTTTATAGGGTTTAACGTCCCAAAGCGACTTAGGGCCGTCGCACGGATGGAAAGTTGGTCAACTTCAACTTTCGAGCGGGCGAACGGGTCCGGCCTGCGACCGGACTGCAGCTCTTGGCTGCTTTTTCCGTGACGTCAGTAACGTCTCGCTTCTGCCGGGTCAAGATGACCGTCCGTCGACTGAACTGGAGAGCGAGGCCTGGGCAGTGACAGTTTTGTAGCGAAACATACTATACTGGCTACCTGTTGATGTTACGAGTGTTCAGAGCGACTGCGAACTTCGCCGCGTGCAGCAGTGGCGAGCGACAGTTCCCCAAGTTGAATTCTGTAATCATCTGCGCTGATGGAGTTGACAGAGCGCCTCTTCAAACCGACGCAAGACCTACGCGTTGGCGGTGTCACGAATTGTTTATATGGAGCTGTTTGTGGTTGTTGCAAGCGTTCCTAATTCCTGCGAGGATCATCACAGACAGCGGCGAGTAACAGCTGCTCACGGTGAATTTCTTGTGCGTGCATGAGCTGCATAGCACAGTGACAAGTGTCCGCGTAGTGAACGTTATTGCGATCGGAGCGAGTGCTTTTACGTCAAGGCAGCGAAATGTGCCCCTGCGAAAGCTCACGACGGACGCCGTGCTTTCTGAATGCTCAAATGATGTGACGTTGCGCAGCTAGTCTCATTCGTTGCGATAGTTGCAGTGATCGCGACCACAAAAGTTATTTCTGCTACGTATCCATTACCATTTTGATCGCGATTCGTGCAGGCACTGTGCTCGAGTACTGCCTTGTGTGCGACGTGACATGATCTTGGCTGCACGGCCGTCGGACTGTTTTCTGTGGCGAGAAAAGCAACGCCGCCATCCTTTTGCGTCTTGGTGCTCCATTCAGTACATGTTGCGATTATGGGTGCTCGGGTTGCAAGTGGCCGGCGGCAGTGTGTGACTTGTGTGAAAACATGGGTGTGCAGTGCAGATGTATCTTCGGCGGCGTCATTTCTTTTTATTTCCTGCTGGCTGTGCGGACATTTGTCTGCAATAAATATTTGCGCGATGAATGGGTGTCTGAACACTTCCTCTAGCCATTTCGGTTTAGGTTGTGACAACATGGTATTACGCGATTACGAACAAGAATCATTGCCACATTTAAATCACGGCTAGTTCACAGTGTAAAATCTCTAATATGTGTTAACTCATGAGTCTACTTTTCAATGAGCATTGCACTCTATGTTACGCAAAAAAAAAAGCTGTGGCTGCAGCCTATGGGGTCAAAACTGTCCACAGAACAAGTTGGGCATAACGAGTCATGATGAAAAAATATATATATACAGCTGAATCCCGCTACAACAAAATCGACGGGACGCGCGAGAAATTTCGTTGTCGCGAAATTTCGCTGTCGAGAAATTAACCAAAAATGCAAGGCAATAACTCCAGCAAAACATAGTTTTATTGCCAGAAATCTGTGAGCTTAGCCTGCTTGCGTTTCACTGCCAGCAGCAGCTCTGTTAACAGCGACATCGCAACGTCGCCATCGTGTGCGCCAAGGGATTTTCTAATAACGTCGAAGGCATCCAGTACCTGCGATGAGGCTGCCGGGGCAGGTAAATCTCGAGCGGAGTCGTCTTCATGATCGAACGGCTCTTCCGGCTCGCGAACACTTTTGATGAGGTCTTCATCGCTTCGTTCCTCGTGGACGATCACATCCGAATCAGCGTCGAAGAAATCGTCCTGCGCTATGTCAGCTTCCTGGAGTGATTTCCAAGTAACGTCAATCCCCGGAGTCGATGACGATGGTACACTTTCCGCGGCTGCAGTCGTGCTGGTCGCCTTGCTGTCGACAAACCCGGCGTGCTTGAAGCAGTTGCGGATCACGCATCTCCGTGTTGCTCTCCATGCCGGAGCCATCATTTCTAAAGCCATGAAAAGATCGACTTTCGTCTCCCTACCAGTGTCAGTGCTTAGGAGAAGCCGCTGGATCAACCTCTCCCGGTAGGAAGACTTGATGCTCCGGATGATGCCTTGGTCAAGGGGTTGAATAACTGAGGTACAGTTCGGCGGGAAGAACCTCAGCTCCACACTTGACAGTTTGACGTCGTCCATGCGGTGCGCTGAACATTGTCCAAGAGCAAACAAACCTTTCGATTTTGTCTGCTCATGTCGCGGTCAAGTGCCACTACCCAGTCAGCAAAAATGGCATGGGTAATCCACGACCGGCAGTTTGCCACGTACTTGACAGGTAGGCTCCAGGTACCCTTGAAGCAGCGGCGGTTTTGCACTTTTGCCAAAAAACTAACGGGGGGCGTTTGTCAGACCCATCCACATTTGTGCACAGGAGCACGGTCACTCGTTTCTTGCTATTTTTGTCTCCGTGGCGACGCTGCCCTTTAAAATCAAGCGTCTTCCCTGGCAGCATCTCATAGAAGAGGCCCATCGTCTCGTCTGCGTTATAAATATCAGACGGAGCATAACTGCTCATTATGTCAGCCATGTTGTCCGCCGCCCATGCTGATGCGCCGTCAACGTCCGCAGATGCCGATTCATCGCACAAAAGCTTGCCGACGATGCTAAGCCTTTCTTTAATGCGATTCAGCCATCCTATGCTTGCTTAAAGTCGTTCAGCCCTAGCAAACAAGCATAATTTGGGGCCTTCTGCTGTACAATTTTGCAGCTCAGCGGCATGTTTGTTGCTCGCGTATCGACGAACTAAGCATAGACAGCCTTGTCGAGCTCTTCACACGTTGGTTGCGACACTTGTGCTGCGCTGAAGTTCCCGATGAATGTGCCTTCCTAATGCTGTCCTTATTCTTCAAAACCGTCGAGAGCCAACTCGGCGCGATGCCAAAATCTGCGGCAATAATTGCCTTCTCCTTCCCACTTTCCGCTTCGGCGATAATTTTATCCTTTTCTTCTAGCGAAATAAACTTTCGCTTCTTCGTTGGCGGCGACATGGCAGAGGCGATCGACGAGATCAGACTGCAGCGAGAGATCGACGATCAACACACACAGACACACGAGAATATGGCGGCAAGGGCTGCGGAGAAGACGGGGAGGGGAGGCTGGTGACTGGATTTGGATTCGTCTTTGGCCCTCGTACGGCCGGCGGCCTTCGCACGGCGCCAACAAGTCCCCTCGCTGCTTCCCTATGACGAATAAACGACTCCCAACCAAATTTTTTAAATAAAGAATGCATGAAAATGTAATAAACATACATTCCGTGCGTTATTTAGCTGCTCCAAGCCTCTACTTTAGCAGGAAATAATCTCGTACAGCACCCAACTTCTGAAGAAAGGCGGGCAAGTAACCGGTGAAGGCTCGCGAAAAATTCGTAGAAGCGAATGCGTGGTCACAAAGTAATTCGTTTTCGAGGGAATTTTAATACATTAACTCCTATGGGGATTTCGCGGGGAATGAAAAATACTTCGTTGTGCCGAAAATTTCGTTGAAGCGGCATTCGTTGTGCCGGGATTCAACTGTATATATATTAAGAAAATCTTTCCCATTGGTTTTTTTCTGTTTGCTTTGACAAATTCTTGGCAATATGAAGTTGAAGTGGGATCTTGGTTTCCATTGCAATAAGAAAAATGCGGATCTTGAAGCGCCTCATGAACCGTGACACTGTTGGTTGTTGATTTTGCTCACGGTCCCTTTCGATCGGGAGATCAGCGGTACGAAAGTGGATGTGTGCACAATGCTATTGTTGCAGAGCAGCTCGTGAACTCTGCTTTGCTGGTGTTAAGCAGTTATTCAGCAGCACTCGCTGGGACAGCCACACCAGTTTGTTTAACAACACAATTTCGAAGCCTTGAGAAGGAGATGTCAGAATGCATATGCACCCTGCTACCTTCATTTGCCTGTGACTGCTTGCTACGGACATGATTACTTGTCTGCTGAGTGACGGCGATGGCGAGCACAATCAGCTGTGTATCGACAGTGTAGAACGCTTCCCAGATTTCCTTAATCCTCCTTACATTTTACACTAACAAAAATTTATTTGCTGACATATAGACGCATATTTGCACCTTCCCCAGTGATTTGCACCTTCCCCAGCTGGTATCAAACTCGCGTCTCTCGGGTCAGCAGCTGAGCACCATAACCAATGAGTTACCGCAGCGGCATAAGATTGAAGACTAAATGTGATTTGCTTTCAGGATATGCATGCAACCACAACATTTTAGAAAGTTTTCCATATAGAAACGTAGCTAGAAGCCTAGTGCAACATAAAATATGGGTCAAAGGCAGTGATCTAGTTGTGTGGTTAAAAAAGTTATCAATAATGCACTGGTTTCCCTATTGAGTAAAACCACGTTATTTGGGATTTCAAGGGATTGGAAAAAACGTCTGGATTATCTGAAAGTTGAATGATCAAATTCCCTCTAAAAACACTGCCAAAAATTGTGTAGCTTCAAAGCAAATTTAACATCTGCAAAAATGGCTAACTACTGTCTGCTCTTGAGTGAAAACTGTGCAGCAACAATTTTTCACAGTTCCAGTAATGTTTCATTGCATGCACACTCTTGGCAATTCCGGAGCAGAACTGCTCCAAAATGGTAAGAGATTTCGTGGTCTTTTTCATGGTGCGAAATGGCAGCAGTGTAGGATCTCACAAACGGTGGCTTCCATGTGAGGAGGCATTACGACAAAACCTGAGCACAAACAGCTCATGATCAGCGTGCAGTTCCAGGGCACTGAAGTAACCACGAGGATGGAGGCAAGATGAGCACAAGCTGATGCAGGAAAGGTGAGCAGCCTCATAAAAAGTAGCAGTGTAACCCGTGCTACGCCTAGACCAGTGCTACGCCTAGACCAGTGCTACGCCTAGACCAGTGCTACGCCTAGACTACCCCACTACAGGAATGCATGTGTGCCGACAAATGTCTTAGGTCATAGCAACTCAGTTTTTGCGTGTAATTTCCAGAGGCGAGTCAAAATGATTCATCCACTTTGATCGCCAAGTGACATGCAGCCAAACTGCAACTACTGGGAGTAAGGCATTGAGCACATGTTAACAAAGAACTTATCCCATGCGAACACCCTGCTTGTCAGGTGCAGTGCATATGCTAAGTGTCACGGAATGCACGCAATGAATGAAATGAAGTAGGCTGTGAAAGAAACAAGGAGGCTAGATATGGCACAAGCATAACAGAGGCATTTAGCATAGTGCGTACTGCTACAGCATCGCGTGCCATTAGTGCTCATGCGCTGATTGGTCATGATGTGCCATGCATGGTGCATCCAGCTTGTGGGCATGTGGCGCCATCTGGCACCCTTACGGCGGACTTAAGCCTGGACTCCATGTACGCGAAAACTCACGCGAACGTGAAGGCGACGGCGGCAAGCGACGAGCGACGCCGTCGCGCGAAGCAAAATGCATGTGTCGCTTGCCGTGTCGCTCGGATCTGCACCCACAGAAAATTTCGCTTGTCGCCCGGAAGTCCCCCACGCGACTGGCCAACCAGAGCCCCTTAAAGCCGTTTCCGGTTTGTCTACGGTTTCTCACGGGTACATCTCACGAAACCCGCCCGTCGTCTTGGTCATCGCCACCGTCGATAAAATATTTGGTTTTGCAGCTGAGAGGCAGACCTGCATGATTTTAATAATTAAAACAATCTACTTGTTGGGTGCGGAGGGCTAACAGCATTTGGAGCGGGCTACGCGAGCGGGCATACTGCAGGGAGAGATGCGTGTCGAGCCGCGAGTACCGGCGCTCGATCCACTGTGGCGCTGCGCTCCAACTGTGCAGAAACACTCGCGGCGCGCATTCTCACTGGTAAATTATAGTTTGCTCACTTACAATCAGGTTGCGGTGACAGTTTATGGGAGTGTTTTTACTAAGCCGGAGTGCACAGGCACCGAACGAAAGCACACCTCCCCTGTGAGCCTGTGATGTGACTTCGTCTCCGCAAGCACGCCTTTGGCTATCTCCACTGCCGCTACACCGCTGCCGTAGAGGAAATGTTCCTTTGGCCCTGACTATGAGGCACACTCACAAAATTTTAAGAGAGAGAACAGGTTACGGGCGTGTTTCTAAGCTTGAGTGCGCAAAGCACGGAGTCTGCTGCGCACGTCGCGTCGCCTGCCGCCTTCGCTTGCATGGAGGTAGCCCACAAGCGACGGAGCGAACGCCAGCCGTCGCCGCCGCCGTCGCGTGAGTTTTCGCGTACATGGAGTCCAGGTGTTATGGCTGTCGCTGCCTTGTCTTTTCAGTACTAAACTCACCTCTGTGCTGCTGTGCATACCTTCCTTCACAACTTGTTATTGTAAGTGACAATTTAAAACCACATGTAGGTGGCACCGCTCAAACTGACAGTACTGTTAACACTTGCAAGAAACAGGAAACCAGAATTTTTTTGAACCTCGTTCAAGCAGCGCGTTCTGCACTTATGCAGGTCCTAGGGGAAGAGCCTGGATGGACGGACGAACGAAAACTTGACAAATTTTGTGGACAAAGAGAGGTGGACATGTAGCCTTTTAAATGCATTCGAGCATTAAAAGAAAAAGACTAGCAATGCGTGCATCAGCTTCCAAATGGTGCGCAGCTGGACTTGGTTCATTGAAGTGCGGCTGCTAACCGCTATCATAGCAGGTTGATAGCGAAGCTAAGAAAACGAATCCATGCTACAACTATTCAGCGATGAGGCCACTCCAATTGTTGCAATGTTATTTTTATTTCTTTTTATTTTGCCTGCACTACTTTATGCCGTCATGGCCGTCACAAGCCTGCCATTGCGCGCATGAGCAATGATGTGCCACGCTATTCAACCTTAAGCAGGGATATCTGAACGATCGCTTTATATACCGAGGTACAGCCGGCGAATTTTCAGCTGATGCAGAACCATTAACCTGACATACTTGACCACAGCCACTGCTTTTTCACGAACCAGGAGCATTGCAGCACGACAAAAAATTTTCATGAAGTGAAAGCACGATATGAATTAAGCAGCTTTAAAACGCATCGAAAATATCACCGGCCATACGAAATTTTGAAATGTTTGAATTAATCGAACGTGTGAATTATCCCAGTTTTAATTATTATGAGCCTACTGTAATGGTGTCAACCATGTCCTGCAACATACTGAGCACTAGATTTTTTACAACCTTTCAACAGTAAATTCTAATTGTTTCCATATTGTTCTGACCACCCATGTGCGTGTGCAAAGACCTTCGTCCTTGGGCTATAGTAGAACCCCTCTGTAACAAAGTCGTTCCGACCAACGAAAATCTTTACTATACAAGTTGTTGATATGGCATGGCTCTCAGGATGCTGTCTGGTAATTGGACTACTTACTAAACGCACAGTGTTAAAATAGAGAGAGGGAGGGGGAGCCTTGGGTTATGGGGCTTAATGTCCCAAAGCCGAGTTGATTCCGGGTTTGAGGGATGCCGTAGTGGAGGGCTTAAGATAATTTCGACCATCTTGGGTTCTTTAAAGCCCGATAGCAGCTGGATGGCAAGGCACTTCAAGTTTGCGGTCTCAGAGCCATAAACACAGTACAAATGTCACAGAACGAAACTTTGCAAAAGCCTACTAAGTTCATGGTGCACGGTAGTCACATTAACCTTTTTTCTGTTACAAATTACTGACTCATTTCTCCAATGTGCCTACAAGCTTTTCGAGTAGAGAAGATGAGTAGAGGACGTGCACAGTAACACCTGCCACGGTAGCACAGTGGCCTTGGTGTTCAAATGCTGAGCCCAAGGTTTCTGTGTTGGATACTGGCTGTGGCCTCTGCACTTCGATAGAGGTGAACGCACAAAAAACTCATGTGCCCCTCTATGCCAGCGCTGCCCTAGATGGTCGAAATCAGTCTGCGATTCTCCAGTACAACAAACCTCCCTTGTCGTCCATATGTGATGCTGTAGGACGTTGCTCCTACCCCATACCACCATGCTGATACCAATTAAATTAAAGGAGAAAGTGCAGATGAAGGCGCATGTCACGGAACATACACGAGGCTAGATGGATTGTGCCGTGGCGAGTGTTGCACTTGCCGCGATCTTTTAGATCAGCTTAGAAAAATATTCAAAGCAGAGCAGGTTCAACATCATTACTCTTTCCTTCGACCCAATCGAAAGTGTCAGTATGGGCCTGAGTATAACTTCCGAGCTGTAAACTGCTGTCCAAACATTTATTGTCGCTAAGAACTAGGGTGATGTGGAATGAGCTTTACTGCCAATAAATTGTCTCATGCTACCACACGAATTTATCAAATCCCTCTTTTGACACATCGTGACCACGTTCCACATCAATTGGCTTAATTCCAGCAGAGTGCTCAACAAGGATAGCATTTCCTTGCACGAGTGAGAACTGCTACTGCAACATGCTACAAAACCTATCTTGCCTGTCCCGTAGTTTTCCGCCATTTTCTTCAGTTCACATCACACCACGACACGATGCAATTAGGCAGAAATCAACCCAGAAAACAATATACAACAACACACGTCGTGTGTCCTCTCTTTGCACCACAAGCGTTGTGGGAGCACTCCCTTTACTGTCAGCTCCCTATACGCTCATCGCTTCTGTGACCATCGCGTGTGTTCCCACTGCTCCGTGCTGTGAACGGTATGCTCCGATATTCTGGTACAGCACAGTACTGCAATAAACTGAAAACTATCTGCATTCAGAAAACAAAAAAATGTGAAGCGAAGCTTAACATACCATTCTGCATTGGGATGAGATGTGGACATCATTTGAGGAAAATCGATCAGCGTTGGTTTGTCTTCACTGCTGAGCATCAAATTGAATTCATTGAAATCTCCATGTATGAGACCACAGTTGCCCAGCCTCACAAGCAGGTCCATCAGCTGGTCGTACAACTGTGCGGGGTCATCCAATTCGTGGACCTGGCATCTGTAAGAGTGACAGCAGACTTCCAGCACAAACGCAATGTGGCAAGTTGCAACTAGACACCTTTGCATCAGCAGTCAGAAAGGAATCAATTGTTCATGAGGTACTTCACTGAAGAACAATAACTAGTGGTGGGAAATAATGTTCAATATATGAGTAGGGCTTATGATCAATGTCTCTAGGAGCAAAAGTAAGCCATGAAATTGCCCATTTTAACTTTAAGTTTTTCGTTGCCGTGCCATTATGCATCAATACCCAGTGATGGACGAATTAGAAGCGGCATGATTTCAGTGGTACCGGGGCTGCCAAAAATTTGTTGCGCTATCTAGTGGTTTGTTTAGACACTTTACTTTTGTTTCTTGTGTAGTCTGTATTTTTTCCTCAAAACGGCAATTTCTGAAATGCCCTTGAAGTTGAGGTTCCTGCATAGTGCGCTCATAGGACGGCGTCAGCCGTAGGAACTGCGTGCTCGCAAGAATCTCACATCGTACAATTCTGCTGCCTGTGCAGCAATTTTTTTGATGCATCAAGCAGCAGCGACATTGATGATGATATTGCATGATCTGATTTTGATTTCCTAGAAGAAACTGCGTAACCTCGGCATGAAAAGTGGGCACCTGTCCGTCCGTGTTTCATTTCCCACTTCTTGTCTGTATCTTATGGAGCTGGTTTACGCACTGCATGGATGTCATGAATGATGTTTCTGGTTTCTTTATTGTCTTGACATCATATGGCAAGATTTAATTCTATCTGTCTGAAAAAGAACAGACTTCTGACCCAGCAGAAATCAGAGCATCGGCCTCAGACTGACGCTCCTTAATAGCCCAAAGATGTTCATGGAAGCTGCAGTGTCTTCTGACCAGTCCTAAATTGTCCGAAACATTTTCTGGAATTTCTTGTAAAACCAAAGCATTGTAGAGCACTTTCAAGCAATTTACAGTAAAACCTCATTATAACGAACACAGACAGTACGAATTAATGGCTATACTGAAGTGTTCAGAAATATTTTTAACAAACACATGCATTTCTTACTTTATACATCACGTACCGCTTGCCATAAAACGGACATGTCGAACTGCCAAGAGCCAAGCTATGCCCGCTCAGATGGCAGACAGCAGGCTTTGCCTCACTGCACGTGTGACTAGTGGTGGTGCGGCAAAGGTTAGAGCCATGGTTCACGCTTTATCTCACATTTGCCAACAGCGCCACAGAGGATACAGCAGCAAGAACAGCTGGTAGCCATGTGGTTGGCACCCATCTGCTAAGCCTGTCTTCTTAGTACAGAAATGGTTAGCAGTGAAGCAGTGCGGGATGTTGATAAAATGTTACAAAAATGGCTGCTAATTTTTACTTAACCTTCTCAGGAAAAGTACTTACAATGGGTGTCCATTGATGAGTTCCATGAGGATGCAGTGACGGTTGAATCCAACTGGCACTGGCACAGGAAACCCTCTATCGTGCAGGGCCTGGAAAATTACAAGAATGAAAGAATGAAACTTGACATGCTCACGGTGCATTAGAAATTAACACAAAAACAATCCATAATTAAGTAAGATGAATTTAATTTAGAGGGAAGAAAGACGACAAGAAAGTGTCCAGATGGCAACAAAATATGCCCGCACCTTCATGAAGGCAAACTCCTTCACAGCTGCCAATCGTGACAAGTAGAGCCAAGACGCCTTGTTCCGGTGTTTGTGGTAATCTCTTTTTTCTTTCAGTTTCCGGAAGCATACCCGTCCCAACCTGCACATGTTGTAGGGTTAAAAGACAGAATAGAGAAAAGGACAAATTGAAATAATAAAGCTTACAAAGCAATCCTATGACAAGCTAATAAAATCAATCTGAGGGATTCCACCTAAGCACATGGACTAAAATGAAACAGCCAGACATACAAAACTATGCTCTTTCAGTATGAATGAGTAGCTACCAAATATGGAAGGCAATCATTTATGTTTTGCAGCCTGTGTCAAGTGTACAATTCACTATGACTTCACACATAATCTAGTTCAAACTGTGAATCCACACACATTTAACTGTGAATCCACACACAAGTGTGAATTGCTAAAGATTCACAATGAGTTCACACTATATTTTGTGCAATGTTAGTAACTTTGAATTTACTTAATTCAGATCTGCAAAGTGCATGCATCAAACAATTTTGAACTAAATACTGCGTGTTAACTTTCTTAAAAAACAAATCCAGTCTTTCCTCTGACCGTGGTGCACTGTGGTGAAGATTATCTCTTTCAGATTCATACTACTGGGGTTTATTGGGGTTTTACGTCCCAAAGCGACTAAGGCTATGAGGGACGCCGTAGTGAAGGGCTTCGGAAATTTCGACCACCTGAGGTTCTTTAACCTGCACTGACACCGCACAGTACACGGGCCTCTAGAATTTCGCCTCTATCGAAATTCGACTGCCGCGGCCGGGGGGATCGAACCCGCGTCTTTCGGGCCAGCAGCCGAGAGCCATAAACACTCAGCCACCATGGCAGCTGGACTCGTACTACGTTCTACTACCAGGAAAAATCTGAAAACATGTACACATATATTTGAACACCTTATTTCACGAAAATAACATGAATAGTTAAAAAACTTTAGCCACATACCACACCCTTCCACGCAGCCCTATTCTTAAAAAAAAAGTCACAATTATGCTTATGCCCAATTATTTTCTATATTATCTGAAGCTGTTTCTGCAACAAAAATTCAGCTACAATGTCGTTTGTGAATGATCCCACCACATGAGAACAGAAAAAGTTACTGCCTAGGCATATCGTAGAACTTTGCGATATCCACCTTTATGTCTTCTTGTTGGAAAGCAGTCCCTTTTTTCTGGGCATGAAATGGCCTAACCATTGTGTCCAGCAGGGATTTCAAATGTAGCCGGTGTCACTGACTTTGCAAAAATAGCTCTGTACGTTTCGAAAAATAGTTTGAAAAATTGCATGCACAATTGCAGACGCCTTGCCACAAAGGGTTATGTGTAAATGAGGCGGATATTAGGGGCCCACTGTTAGCAAAGAGATTATTGAGTAACTTATAGCTATTGCGATGAGCTAAACCTTTGGTTGTGGCAACAGGTGACCAAGGTGGTGGACAGAAGGACAATACGCAAGAAGAATAAAGATGTTTCTACAAACTTTGTTGCCACTTTTAACGATCACAGTAAACCTGGGACATCTAGCCTGGATTTATCGTATTCCTCCGTTCAAGGCTCCATTCAGAGATATTAACTGCTTCATGCATCGAGGATGGTACTTCCAGCAAGCATATACTCTTTTGCTGCTCTGTCAATCTGTTACGAAATTATAGGTGACAAAATGATTTGCCCTGAAATTTCTTGCAGCAGATGTACGTCAGCAACCACTACTCTGGGACAGCTTATTTTCATTGTTTTATAAGTTTCCAGCAATACAGGCAGAAAATTACTTAAAACTGCGAACAAAAAAGGGACGAAAGCTACTGTTATCACCTAAAATTTTTTTTTGAACTGTTCATTTTTGGTCAAACGCTTAGGGGAATCCCCCAAGGAGGAGCAGAACTGTAATAAGGGATTAATTACTCAATGACACTACCCCAAGCGCAGCCACACAGCTACAAAGGAAAGCTATACAGCTTTCAAAGAAACTTCTCAGTTAAAGAAAAATTCGTCCTGGTCCGAGATTCGAAGTTGGGACCACCGCTTCAGCGGAGCAGTCGGTCTAGCAACTGAGCTCACTGGGACGGCAAGCTTATGGTGGGGCGAGAGCAAATTGATGAATAACTCGAAGTAGGAACAGTGTTGGTCAAATGTTTAGGGGAATTCCCCAAGGTGAGATTTTTAAAGCACTTTTTAAAGCACTCAGAGCTGCTACAATGCATGCTACAAACTGAAGCTCAACTAGGTAGTCGAGAGAAATCACCACACTTTTTTAACAACCAAAGCCCAATAACCATGTTTCTTTACAAAATTCGCAACATGACAACTTTCTACAGTCCAAAACTTTAAATAAGCCGAGTAATTGAAAGAGAGGAAAGATAAGCTACACAATCATAAAGGAATGAAGTGCATGCAGAACAGAAGCATTCATGTTAGTTGAAAACCACCTATTTTCATCCCATATTTTCTGTCACGGATCAGCCACACCTATAACGGCCTTTAAAAAATGCTTAAATGTCTTCACTCAGTTCTTTGCTTTAATCATCCAGTGTTACTTAAAGAATAACAATGAATGAAAACGATAGCCAATATGACTTGCCGGCTGATCTTGAGCACCAGGTCTCTTCCTTCTTCATCTGAGGCCACATAGATATCTGGAAGTAGTTTGTTGGAGTTATGGCTTGAGCCGTGTTTCTAGAACACATACACACTACATACTTGGTTGCACAAATTCCTTGGACAATGCTTGTTTAAAGGGTTCCTTTTTACCCGAGAGAGAGAGAGATAAAAACCAAAACTGGTACACAAAACTCCCTTGGTTTGCACCATTATTTCTCATTTCTAACCACACAGTTGTTTCACTAGCAGTCTTCTATATGGATAAACCACAACAGGTGCAAAAATTATCACTGAAATACATCATACAGCTTTCATGAGCAAACACTTACACACCGCCCAAACACTACAGCTGTACTCATTACTAGTATTAAGAAATTAACAGACCGACCAATCTAAGTAAAAAAAAAACAATGGGATTTGCTTGTTATATCGCTGTCACACAGGCAGTTTCAATGTTCACTGAGTCAATGTACATCAAACTCAATGGGGATCAACCAGTGCCGCACGGTGGCTTTCAATTACCATTGAACTTGATGGGGGTTCGCGAATAGCTACAGGAATAGCCACTGAGAACAACCTCACACTCACAATATGTTGAAAAGACAAGGTATAATAATAAGAATATAATTATTTGCCATCGTAAAAACATGAAATAATGAAAAATATCTTTTTGTTTTATTTACAGAATTTTAGATCAAGTTATTAACCAGTTCACAATGTAATTTTTATTCGTAAGCGAAAATGGCAGCTCTGCAGACAGTCAGGTGGTTATATGCAGACAGTCAGGTGTAAACAAACCAACTCTACTCAGGTTGTGCGACGTGCAGCTGCGTTTCTCTCGTTTTCACCTCCAGCGCGCTTTGCGACAACCAAGATCAAGAAGTACCCCACAAGTACTAAAACAACAGTACCTATGAACGTGACAAAGACGGTCAAAGATCTGCAGCACAGTTTTCCGGAAAAAAAATGAATGGTTCTAAAATGAAGGTTGCATCCATGGTTGCATCATTGATCACTGTTGCCTCGCCATCGCTGTATCTGGATTCTACCAGACTAAATTTAAAGTATTTGAACAGTTTTTTCCGAACAAACTTACAATTAAAAACAGCACTTGCCCAAATATTCGCCTTGTTTTATTCTTCACTTCGTACGTTTACTCAATGTTGCTACCCCTAGCACCATGTGTCTCATCACATACTCACTACTCAATGATCATTGAAATTAGCCACATGGCAGCAGTGCATCTAGAAGCAATCGAAAATTCCGATGGTCACAGTCGCAATGGGCATTGGGACTGTGAGAACATGACATACTGCTAGCATTTGATAGACGAAAGCTTTCAGTAACGTCTATTAGTGTTTTCTGCCCGCATCGGGGTCTGTAGTCCGACAAAATCTAGTTCGCTTTACAGTCTAACAGGAAATAGAAAACGGCACCCACCAGATTCTTTTCCCACGCCAATCTGGTTGCCAACGGAATGTACAAAGCCTTGTGAACACAAAGTCTTTAGTGCGAGGTAATCATACCCCGTGTTGGTCAGGCGGTAACCATCATCTGTTCAGGAATACAAAAATATTGATACACTAATGTGCTCAGTACAAAATGAAAATAAATAACAGTAAGTTCCACATAAAACACCAGAATGAAAGTGCATGCGTTACTTACACCTCTTGCCACGTTCGTAGGATAGAAGTTTCTGTTTGCACAGTTCGCGAAGGTGCTTATGGCATCCACCGTGTTTGAGGTTCGCAATGGTAGCCACAAGTGCTCCCGGAACAAGTTCATGATTTTTCATGCCCATTTCAACCTGCAAATAAAGAGAAAACGTCAGTAAAGGTGATCGGAACCACGTGTAAGGATGTATCGGAAGCAATCTTTCACGTGCACGTATGCTCATCGGTCCGGTTACTGCCTCGTTCACGTTTTCATAACAGAGCCGCTGCACCCAGCCCACCATCGGAAAATATTACAACTTTATACCCGCGTTCCTCCGCGTTCCTTGGGAATAAGAAAAAAGGCGCAGCAACGATTTTGAGCGAAAAGACGAACTTTCTTACCGCCGTCAAGACTCTGAAGTCCTCGGACGACATGTAACGCAGCATGGTAAGGTTGAGTTTTCCCATTATTAGTTTGCTGACTTGTCTTGCACTGAAATACAGCCCTGTGCTTAATCCACTTTTAGGTTCATGCCGCCCGACAGGTTCACAAAAATTTTTGGGCAAGCTACTCGCTAGACTCCTCTTGCTCCACTACACGAGTGACTTTACACTTAAAGGATTGGATTTTGACTTGGATTGAATAGTAGCTGCTAATAGATTCTCTAAAACAATATATCTTACGATACAATTTAATAACTTTGGCAGAAACAGTTTTATTACTTTAGCAATTATGCGAATATTATTTAGAGTAGTTTAGCAATAAGTTGGCAAATAAAAACTGAAACCAAGTACGAGCTTGAGACAAAAAAAAAAAGATAGGAAAACATGGCGGCTGTGGGATAATCGAAAATTGTTGCGGTCCGGTGGTACCGGTGTCAACGTTTGTCTTTGCTGTAAACTACAACTTCCCGAGACATGGCAACCCGTTGTACATCGTCGACATCTACGTCATTGGGGCACTCGTCTTCGTTTTCGGGACCGATAAACAAGCGCGTCGTTCTCAAGTCTCGTCCAGGCGTTGACGGCGAGCCGCAGCTCAGCAATTTTGCTACGGAGCAGTGTGCCACCCCAGATGAGTTTATTGACGGAGAGGTTCTTGTCCGCAGCGTTTTCTTTTCGATCGATCCTGCCCTACGATGCCGCATGAATGAGAACACGGGCGTGCATTACCTGACGCCTTGGTTAATTGGGCGCTGCGTCGAAGGTTTGGGCGGCGTTGGCGTAATAGAAAAATCTCACAGCCCGCTTCTTGAGAAAGGTGATGTTGTTTGCAGAGCCATGTCATGGCCTTGGCAGCTCTATTTCAAGACAACAGCAGATTCTCTACAGAAATTGGACTTGGAGGAACTCGGTGGTGACGTCTCCGTTGTGCTCACATGTCTGGGTCTCACGGGACTCACGGCGTTGCTAGGGCTGCGCGAAAAGGGTGGCATCAAGCCGTCGACCAACCAGACTTGCGTAGTGTCTGCAGCCGCTGGCGCTTGCGGATCGCTGGCGGGCCAGATTGCCAAGCTGGAAGGCTGTGCGAAAGTCGTGGGCATATGCGGCTCTGATGCTAAGTGCGACTTTCTGACCAAAACGCTGAAATTCGACGCCGCTATTAATTATAAGACTGAAGACGTGGACAAGAGGCTAAAGGAAATATGCCCCGATGGCGTTCAGGTACGGCGAATTTATCTGCATTTTATTTGGCATAGCCATCAGATGGACAAAATCTTTTTGAGTATTCGACCAGTCACTCTGCCAAATTTGTTCCAAATTGCATAGCACTCTCTACACTGTATTTTATTGTAGTCTTGCTTGGTCGTCGTGAGATTCGAGAAGGGGCAAAAGCAAGTACTGTATCCATGATTTACTATGGGCCTCATGAGAAGTGTCTACGCATTTATGCATGTTTCAATGTGTACTCTGTGTACTTGTTAGGCACCACCATTTAAAAAGTAATGTGGGTTCAAACAGGTAGCACTATTGGCAGTGGCTGTACGGCATCTTGAAGCCTTATTTGTGCAGTATTTAGTTTCAGATTCGTGGCTTTTGTGACATTTAGTCACATTTAGTGTGACATTTGTGCCTTGCATAATGTTGCTGCATTAGGCTAAGTAGTGAAAGCTTGTTTCAGGCATGTCTTTTCCACGCTGTTAATTCACATGCAGGTGTACATGCTTCTACATGCAGGTGTACTTTGACAACGTTGGTGGTGCCGTCAGTGACGCTGTCATTCGAAACATGACTCAAGACTCAAACATTGTCCTGTGCGGCCAGATTGCTGCCTACAACAAGACTGTGCACTACCCGCCACCTTTAGATGGATTGATCCAGAAAATCATCAAGGACAGGCACATCACCCGTGACCGGTTTCTAGTGCTCCAGTATGAAGAAAAGTTTGAAGAGTCACTTGCCCAACTGAAGACTTGGCTAAAAGAGGGAAAGCTGATTGTGCGACAGACCATTGAAAGGGGCCTTGAAAACGCTCCACAAGCATTCATCAACATGATGAAGGGAGGAAACATCGGGAAACAAGTGGTCCTTGTCAGTGACATTTAGTGAAAGTATGTGTGAGGACCAGTCATGACTGCAGCATGCATGACAGTGGGGCAGAACACATGTTGGTGACCACTAGTGGTAGTGCACCCAAGTGTGACATATCTCCACTGTTCGTTGGTTGTATGCGTTTGAGGGTCCAAGTTAACTTTCACTGGTGCCTTTCTATTTTCTGCAGTGCTCCCGTTACAGCATGGATCATGTTCATGTAACTGCTTGCAGAACCTCCTGCAACTTCTGTAACAGGCACGGGTTAAAATATTCTGCAAAACTAATGCCTACTGTTTGAATTCATTGTAGTTCTTGACGTCTGCTACATCTGCACTAGTGCTTAAATGCTTAAAATTTCTTTGCTCTGGTTCTTTATCTTGACTTTAACTGGTAGACAAATGTCATGAGCTATTCTTTGTCATCCATCTCTGTGAATGTTATTGGTGAGAGAGGTACCACATAGGCAGCCAAAGAAGTGAACCGAGGCAGTAGAGGCAAACGAAACTGTAATGTGAGGCCTTCAGACAACCACGCTCGGCATCCATCTGCCGAATGCTCTCAAACCGAGCCCGCGAGACCGCCGACAGAAACCACGCTCGGCTCCTCCTCTCCAGATAAACACGCCGAACGTCACCACGGGTTCGACGATTGCAGAAGGTAGGCAGGTAACCTAAGCCACTCCAAAACACGCTGCTTGCTTCAGACACAACTCGGGACGCCACGATAAGCGGCTCAAAAGATAACGTATCCGGGACCAGACCTCAGCACTGGCCGATGGGCGGATGACTAACTGTGTAGCGTCGTAGAAGCTAGAGCCGCTGTAGCTGCAGAAGTTTCTTAACGTGTTCCGCTGGCCTTGAACGGCTGCTCGTTGTATATAGTAATTAGGCGTCCTCTCGGAAACAAGATGACTACCGATGTGACGCGGACGAAAGGCCTCCTTTGGGTTGCCGTGTGCTTTGCGATTGCCGCCTGCGCTACGTCCGACTCGCCAAACGCACAGGTGAGTGGAGTAGAGCACGTTTGCGCGCGGTTGAACACCGTAATCTCGGTATTAACCCCGAGTTGTGCATGGCATCTAAGGACGAAACTTCCTGTCATGTCGCTTTTAACGGCAACAAAACGACTTCTCCAATCCTTGCCAGAACATCGCACTGCTCCAGGTGAACATGGCGGCAGCACGTTCTTTTTTTTTTTGTTTCCTTCGTTGACGCGCAACAATTCCTGCTTGCTTATGATGAACGTAGGTGTGCTAGCGTGCAAACTAAGCGCTTGATACCAATATGAGCACGTTAAAATGAAGCAGCCCTCGCATATTGCGCTCGCCTGCTTGGTTTCCATTCGGACATCAATCTCGGCACTGATTAGGGATAACAGTTTTTTAGGTACACTTCCGGCTTGTACCGCATGTACTGCACTTCAGTGATGGTAATGGTCATGGTGCCGCATTTGGCCTGCCAAGAAAAAGCATAATCATCACTGCCATGAGGCAAGCGCACGATCGTCCCTAATAGATACGCATCGGAAAGCGTCAGCATGTGCATGATCATATGTCATATCCATTGCGGCGATAAGCTGTTTCGTCGCGATAAGGGGGCTGTGTCGCGTTCTTATTCCCACTTAGGATTCAACAGCACGAGTCAAGGCACGTGGGGGATTCTTTTGCTTTAAACGAAACAACAATAAAAGAAGACAGACAATGCGTTGTCACAAAGTTTCGCGAATGACAATGAAGAGCGACGGATTGACGAAGTCGGATACTAATTTGAGTCTCTCAAATGCCGATATCATGTATATTCAGGAGAAGTGGAACATCTCTGCTGCTCTCTTCGTCATTATAGAAGACAAAGATCGATGGCAGAATTAAGGTTTGATATAAGCGGAAATTTCGTGAAAGAGGAACTGTCATTGAAGCTCCGACTGCATGAGAATTAACTCTAGGGTGAGCTCCTGGAAAGTCAAATGAGCAGCGTTTTTGTACGCATTTTCTGAATCTGTGCCGAACATCAGGCGCCAATAGAACCTCGTGTGTTTGCTGCAGGCAAGCCGTATTCGCCGATGCGCTTTGCCTGCATTTTACGGCTCCGCTGTCGACAGTGCTTCTCGATTCTCTTTGTTCAGCTTATCTTCATTGTCAGCTTCGACATCTGGCACAGGGCCTACCTACCCTCTCAGCGTCTCTGCCAGGCCAAAAAGGGAAGTGCAAAAGTTAAAGCTGCCCTTGCGCGCTTCGCTTACCGCTTAGGCTTGACACTTTTTCTGGTATGAAAAGTTTTGTCATTTTTGTTACGCTGATTTCAAGCACCGAAATCTAAGCTAAACTTGAACGGACACCAGTGGGGCTCTGCGAACCGCGGGGCACCAGACAGACTTGTTAGAAGACGCCACGTGTCTAAATAGAAAGTTATATATGCTTATTGAGGCCGAGGCCATTTGAAATCTAGACGAAGGGAACGCGACGGTCTGCACCCGTGGACGCGTCGCATAGGGTAAAAAAAAAAAAAGCGAGTCTGAATGGTGCATACCCAAGGGAGCGAAATTATACTGCACAGATTGTTTGACTTAACATGTTCTGCAGTTTTCAAAAAATAGGCTTTTTGGGTTAGAAGAGCGCTTTTTTTCCGGCATAGCATTGTCAGCGGTGCAGCGCATAGAGCTTCCCTTGATTGCTCAGTACACTCTAAACATTAATTAGCCTACGCTGGAATAAAAAAAAAGTAAATTCTCCTCTAGCACACTACGTTTCAGGGGCAGGGTATTGTGCCCTATCTCCTGGGGTAGATTTCCATCACTATAATATGGAATACTCTGTTGGCAGTGGAAACAAATTCGCTCTTTAAAACATGCGAAGTTCTGTGCTTTGCGTTGGGAATATGCCTGTGTTGTCAAAAGTAAGCATAAATTTAGTAAGCGAAATCTACCTCGGGACTTGGGCAACATACCGCGCTCCTATAAGGGAGTGTGCTAGATGAACTTACTTCCGTTTTACTCCTATATACGCTAATTCGTGTTTAGAGTGTAATAGTTAAAACTAGTCAATATTAGCTGATAAAACTTAAGTTTGCAGTGAAGCTCCGCCAACTTTCATGTCCGCGCCTCACAGAATTCCCCCACGACAAAAATGTAGACCGCTATTAAAACTTTTCACGTCACCTAAACAAGAAGCTGATCACAAGAAAAAAAATTCCATACCTGGCTTGTTTAATAAAGTCAAACATTAAAAGGCTGATTTCGTTTACTGTTGTGACTCCGTGCGGACCGTAGCCTAGTGTTAACTGCTGTGTTTTTTTAAGTTGTATCCTACTATGGTAAGCAAATTTTTACTGTATTCTGATGAGCTACACCGCTGAAAATGCTATGCCGAAAAACGCGCTTTTATAACTCACAAAGCTCGTAAAAAGAAAAAAAATCATTTTAGGTAAAACACCCGGTGTAGCAGTCATTGCACGCACATCTTCCGGTGTATTCCGCCACTGTCTTATCAGTTTCGGAGCCCCAGAATATTTGTTCTTCCTCTCAAGCAACTAATCGCTTGGAAAACGTGCCATTTATGCTTCCTCGCGGATCCTTGTGGGCTTTCCATCAATACCCTTGAAGTGTCCATATGCGCGCACTGTTATCGGGACCCTTGAGAACCTAACGATGCGAAAAACCGATGCGAAAAGTGACCTTTCGGAACAAGGATAGCTGTAAATCCCTAAAGTTGCAGATGGCTACTTCACACAAAAGCTTATGGGGCTGTACAACGACTGCTGAGGCGACTGCTTGGCGGAGTCCCTAATGGGCCGCACGGTGTACAGTGTATCGGCCGCACTGCAGATATCTGTAGCACCGCGCTCACCGCTTTTGGGTATATGAGTCCTTGCTGTGCAACGTACTACTGGGGACAAAAGTTTCCGGGACGCGAGTTCCAGGAAAAACGTTTATTGCAGCTCCACTTCACCCGCCGCGGTGGCTCAGTGGTTAGGGCGCTCGACTACTGATCCGGAGTTCCCGGGTTCGAACCCGACCGCGGCGGCTGCGTTTTTATGGAGGAAAAACGCTAAGGCGCCCGTGTGCTGTGCGATGTCAGTGCACGTTAAAGATCCCCAGGTGGTAGAAATTATTCCGGAGCCCTCCACTACGGCACCTCTTCCTTTCTTCTTTCACTTCCTCCTTTATCCTTTCCCTTACGGCGTGGTTCAGGTGTCCAACGATATATGAGACAGATACTGCGCCATTTCCTTTCCCCAAAACCAATTATTATTATTATTAGCTCCACTCCGGTATACCCGGTCGCCTGATATTGTGAAGAAAGGAAGGAGCGTTTAGGCCTTTAATGCCTTCGTACAATATCGGGCGACTGGATAGCGAGGTGAAGCTACAATAAACGTTTTTCCTAGAACTCACGTCCCGCAAACTTTTGTCCTCAATAGTACATGTCCTTTTTAAAAATCTAGTCATTTTCAGCGGTGGTACAATATCCCTGCCTCTGAAAATCGCATGAACTTTTGCGCTGCCACAGAACATTATTTTTGTCTGGGGCAGCTTCAGCTCTTCGCTGGCTTAGGTCTGTCTTCTAAGTCAGAATTAAAGGACTGAAATGGCTGCAGGGGATAATCCTTCGGAAAGTAGCTGCTTTGCTGCAGCCACTAGTTTCTGAAAAGAACAAGGGACACACCAATGATTACAGGGTATGTTTACCTGCTAGTTAGCCTGGCACGCAAAGAAGGTGAGACGAAACTCGTGCACTGAAAACACTCGCGCACTCACAAACACAGCATTTTCGAAGGGCTTGGGTCAGACCCGTGTCCTTAAGGAAAATTAGCAAGGCTTTTATCTCCTCGTCACGCCGATGCTGCATCACGCCAGGGACCAGGTACGTACCGCCGTGAACAATATGAGAGGAAACGAGCTTTTCGCACAAAATTTCGAAATATCTGGTTATTTATCTACTAAATTAGAGAGTGGCTTTTGGGTATTATACGTCATGAAATAAACTAGTTTTAAAACAGAAAAAAAAACATGTTTGTAACACATAATTATGGACTAATCAATAACGATCAAGCAGAAACACAGCCCGGGAGGGGGGGGGGGGGGGGTGATGCGTGGAGAGAAAATATAAGAATTCAAAATTTTTGCGTCTTTCGGCACTGAGATGGTTATCTACCACTGAGAATATACCACAGCATCGAAAGATTACTGCCCGCGACGACATCAGAGCCGTAGGCTTTGCCCGAATTGAACCGGACTGACAGCGCAAGCTCTGAATTGACACATCTACTTGGCGATATTGTCCGAAACGGAGAGGGTGACCGGTTCGGAACAGTGTTTGCTTCCACTGAAAGCGTTTTGCCCCTTTTCCCAGCGGATTTTTCGACAGTGCAAGCAATGACTTGTCTTCAAGTTATGTTAGAATTTTGCTGTACAATTCACTCAAAACAAGCTGTACTGCAAGAAGATGCGAATGCAGTATGGTTCCGCTCGCTACCATGCCACCGGGCGAGCGAAAATGAACTCTGATGACTGATGCTACCGCGAGATCATTTGTGCAGCGAACTGTCAATTATCGCAGAATGACCTGAACTCTTATTTGTTGTGGTGTCACTTGTGGAAGATGACTCTTAATTTTTTTTTAATTGGTTTTTTGGGGAAAGGAAATGGCGCAGTATCTGTCTCATATATCTTTGGACACCTGAACCGCGCCGTAAGGGAAGGGATAAAGGAGGGAGTGAAAGAAGAGGAAGAAGAGGTGCCGTAGTGGAGGGCTCCGGAATAATTTCGACCACCTGGGGATCTTTAACATGCACTGACATCTTAATTTGTCCAACTGTAATCTAATGGTATATACGACCAAGCAACAGGCTACACTTTCAAATTACGTCATCGGCGTTACCTGCTTATCGACTGCAACGCAGTATGAATATTTGGGAGCTGTTTTCTCAGAAAGCTTGTCCTGAAATGATAATTCCCGTCGCCTGGGGTTTAAAACTAGTCGCGGGATGAGCTTGCTTAGACTAATTTCGAGCAGGCACCGGCTAATGTCAAATGTGCGCCCCATACTTGAGTACGCTTGCAGTGCGTGGGATCCTTCAACTGTAAGTCCAGCATTAAAACTTGGAATGCATACAGGAACGTGCTGCACGATTAGCGGCGGGTGATTATGACTTCAGCAAGAAACCTCGCGATATTTACAAAAAAAATTAGGTTGTCCCTTCGCGAAGTAAGATAAAATGCCAGCGCTTATAGCTGTTTTATAATGTCCTCAATTATAGAATATATGTTGTTAATGGATGTTGTTATGCGTGCTTACCACGACCATTATTTAGCTTAGCGGAGACGTGTACCGGTTTGTTGTTGTTGCCTGAAAGATGATGGCACATACCCACGGTGGGGAATTGGCCAGGGTTTGGTGCAGATCCAAACATGGAAGGTCTAATCCAAGTGAATCTCAACGGCTTATCAATTAAGAAGATTGTGAATGAAAAGGAAATCCTTAATTTGATTGAGCATGAGGAAATTGAATTGTAAATCAAGGAAACAAAGCGGTGCGAGTAGTATTACTAAACTTTGGGGATTGATAAGAAAGCAAATGATTTTGAGAGAGAAGAAAAGGTATCGAGAGGTTAACACAAAAATCTCCCGCTTGCAATGATATACTTGTGGAGTATCTGACACACCTCCAAATGGCAAGCCCTTTGACGGTTGCACCGAATGAGAGGAGGACGGGAAGAGTAAACGGCAGACCTAATTGAGCGAAAGGATTTACCAAAAACTGAATTCTCTGCCGTGCAAACCGCCGGCAGTAGAGGATGAAATGATCTATTGATTCAACGTCCCCGCATGACGCACACAGATTCGACGGCGTGAACCCCGAGCGGCATAAATATAGATTAGGGCGAGGAATCCTACAACGCAGCAGCGTCATAGAAACCTCACATTGTCTTGATGCGCAGTAACGTATATTCCATGGGAATTTCAAATGTTCGAAATCCGCTGTACCAAGGATGGGCTCATGGCTCAGGTAATGGTGAATTTGGAAACGTTCATAACGGGACGTGGTCAGAAGTGTGAGGTTTGGAACGCCCTGGGCAACAGGGCCATTGGTGGCAGATTTCGCTAAGAAATCGGCCATAGAGTTTGAAGAAATGCCACAGTGTCCTGGGATCCACTGAAAACGTACCTCTAGGACATGACGAGGCACAAAGTACAGTAGGGATCGGTACAGGAGAGTAGTTTGCGAGCTTTCTAGTGCAGCCAAGACTGAGCGGCAGTCCGTGAGAATGATGACTTGATAAATATTGCTGGGAACGTTTTGAAGGGCCAAACCAATAGCGAGAATTTCAGCAGTGAAAATTTGTGTATAATGAGGGATCCGGTTTACCGGACCCCTCCTACACACGCGTAGTGGCCCCGCCCCTGCCACTGCGCGTGCGCGGAAAGCATCCGGTAAACCGGTATACATCTCTGCTAGTACGCTTCCGCTAAGCTAATCTCTCTAATTTCCTCGAATACACTTGCATTGCAAACATTTTTTTGTTTACCAAGGACGATACATGAGTGAACAGGTTGCCAGAGAAAATTGTCTCTGGGCCTCCTTCAACTTTCAACCAAAATTGAGAAATTTTGCTTCCACATGATTTCAGTGCTCTTTGCTTTAAATTTTGTTGTGTTTTGTCCCGGTTAGTGTGCTATCTTATGACTGAAGGGTGTAAATATAGTTGGTAAACAACTGTATGCTTTTGATCTTCTTGTAGTCGATGCAAAGCAGACTCTGAGATGTAATCTGTGCTCTATAATCTTGGTTTTTTTCCTCTCCGTCTCTACCCCCTTTTTTTTTTCAATAATGCCCACAAGGGTGCTGTAGGTTCCCGGCTAAATAAAAAAAATATATTAAAGGGCCTCTGAAAGGGGCTCTCAATAAAGTTGCCGTGTGCTTAGGATGTTAACGGACGCCGCTTCACAAATATCCTGCAGCAAATTTTTTTTGTAATACATTTTGCGGAAGCTGAGTTATATACATTCAAACTTTGAATTTCCGCATCTTCGCGCCTTTCCCTCTCCTCTGTATACGGTGGCCCACTGTATAATTTAGCTGAGGACGGGACCAGGAAATGGAGAGTCTCTTCCAGGTCTTCTCTAAGGTCGGGGGAAATTTGCTAGCGCTGGGCGGAGCGAAGAGCCGCTTCATCATGAAAGGTGCAGATGCCGCGGTGCAGCCCTTCTTCGCCCCGGGGCTAGGAAGGCGGAGTCTCCGAGAGTTTTTTTATTTTCATTTATTTTATATAACACTGTATCTTACCGATACTCACCTACGCGGCAAAAACTTGGAGGATAATGAAAAGGGTTCAACATAAATTGAGGACCACGCAGCGGGCTGTGGAAAGGAATATGATAGACAGGAAGAGGTTAGAATGGGTCAAGGAACAAGTGCGAGTTAATGACTTCCTAGTCGAAATCAATATAAAGAAATTGGCGTGGGCAGGGCATGTAATGCGAAGGCAATATAACCGATGGTGCTTAAGAGTAACGGAATGGATTCCAAGAGAAGGCTAGCGTTGCATGGGGGACAGACAGTCGGGTGGGCGGACGAGATTAAGAAGTTTGCCGGAATATGATGGCTGCAGCTGGCACAGGACAGGGCTAATTGGAGAGATATGGGAGAGGCATTTGCCTTGCAGTGGGCGTAGTCAGGCTGATGATGATGAATATTGTTTTCGAACATCATCGTTGCCGCAGGCCAACGTCACGGATGCAGTCGCCAAGGGTCCCACTGACGATATCTCAAACGCCACCGAGTCTGACAACGGCACGGCCTGGTGCACTGGCCACAGGCCGGCCTTCTCCGTGGCCAGCGAGTCGTCGGAAGCCGTGAAGGTCACCCTGGAGGAGCCGCCGCGCGAGGGCCAGTGGACGTGCGCGTGCGCCATCAACGCCCTGGTGGCAACCCGCATGAAGGAGATCGCCTGTTCGAGGGGGAACCTCGTGCGGTCGTCGCCGTTCTGCCGCGGCGTCAGCGACGGCGCCACGGGCATCCGCATTGGGCGCCTCACAGCCGACACCAACTACACCGTGTGTGTGCGCTACCTCTGCTCGGGGGATAACAGCAGCGAGGTTACCTGCCACGCAGCCACGACAGGTGTGTGGACACTGGCTTGGTATATAGCTTAAAAGACAGCGACAACCCATGTAAAACTTTCTTTAGCCAGTCTATAGGCCGTCTATAAATTTCTGTCTATAAAGTCTGCACACTTGCTATAGACAAATCCTGTAGACTAGTCGGTAGGCAATACAAATCCTACAGACAGTGCATAGAACAATATATAGACTTACGGCCATACACTTACAGTGGACTTTTCTGTTTAGACATTCCATAGACTATGAGCAGGCGAAAGGAAATATCTGTAGGAAGGCAATAGAGTCTTTAAGAACTCTATGGACAGTCTATAGACCTTTTTGATAAGGGAACTGAGCAAAATTCAGCAAAAGCACCAAGTTAACCGCTATCCTCCTCAACACTAATCTTTGCTGTTTTTCCGCGATGTCATAAGACTCGTCAGTGAATTTCTTTCTTGGTTAACTAACCAAACAGATAATTCACTTGAACTAGCCTAAGACATAATGCATTTGAGTACTGTAGATGCAGCTTTTGTATTGTGTTAAAGTTTTAGACTGACTGAAAGATGCAGAAACTCGGCTGGCTTGCAGTCTATAGTTAATCACTTTTGAAAACATTTTTGGGACGCCTAATCGTGGACACCATATTATATACGACGTGCAGAGACCGCAGCGAAAAGCGAGCCGCAGTTCAGGGTGTTCGTCAATGCCGACGCCTCCCAGAGGTCGGCCAACGTGACGTGGACGACGACCAATCCCACCGTGGACCAGTTCAGCGTGACGCTCTGGAAGGTGCCCTTGCACCGCGCTGGACAGCACATTCCCGTCGGCACCTTCACACCGAACGCGAGCTGGTGCACCTTCACTTCGCTGGAACCATACACGTTGTACAAGGCCGAAGTGAGCGCCATCGCGTCCAGCCCGGTCATGGTCCTTAACGCCACCGTCTTCAGAACCCTGCCTGAAGGTGAGCGTTTTCTAACGGCACGTCTGAAGAAGGCGCAGAACGTTCTCAGTTTCTGCGCTGCTATGACGTCATCACCTTCAGTCTTCGCTTCCTCTTATGTACTCTCTCTCATCTCCCCTCTTTCCCCTTTCCAGTGTGTAGTAGCATGATCTTGGGACGGTAACAGCGCAGCACGAGACAAAAAGAACGGAGAAGGGAGCGTCGTGTCCCGCCTCTCCCCTCTCCCTTCCTTGTCTCGTGCTGTGCTGTTCCCGCCACAAGATCATGCACCAACCAGACCAACTTTTCACCTTGCTATAGTGTAGTAGCAGGCCGGAGATACGTTCCTCAGGCCGATCTGTCCTCTGCATCTTCTCGTGCAAGTGGAATTCGCTGCTTCATGATGGACACTTGAGTGGACACTGAAACGCGCTTTCAGATAGCTATCTTCAGTGACGGTTGTACGAAGTAGTGTCACTGCATCTCGATGTTAAAACTCGTATAATAATAATAATAATAATAATAATAATAATAATAATAATAATAATAATAATAATAATAATAATAATAATAATAATAATTGGTTTTTTGGGGAAAGGAAATGGCGCAGTATCTGTCTCATATATCGTTGGACACCTGAACCGCGCCGTAAGGGAATGGTAAAGGAGGGAGTGAAAGAAGAAAGGAAGAGGGAGGTGCCGTAGTGGAGGGCTCCGGAATAATTTCGACCACCTGGGGATCTTTAACGTGCACTGACATCGCACAGCACACGGGCGCCTTAGCGTTTTTCCTCCATAAAAACGCAGCCGCCGCGGTCGGGTTCGAACCCGGGAACTCCGGATCAGTAGTCGAGCGCCCTAACCACTGAGCCACCGCGGCGGGGCTCGTATCTTTGAAGAAATACTTTTCAACGTTTTTTTTTTCTCCCCAGCGAATAGCTGCGTTCGAGCGGCTGCTTTTCTCTTCGGGGTTATGCAACACAGTATGTTGTTAACGCTAGGTGCAGTTAAAGATTTTTGAACAAAAAAATTCCTCTGCGATTATGTTTTCTCCTTAATGCGCATGACAAGAGCAGTTGTTCGTGCTTCTGCGATCTGGGCTGTAGCTATTTGCGATGAACTGAAGAGACTCCACCAAAACCTGTGCGGAACTCCTCGCTCCGTTGACGTCACCGGTCACGTGATTGTGGCGTCTTTGTCACGTGATCACTTGACGTGTCGCGCCAACGGCACCGCTCATTCCACACGTTAGCAACTAACAGCCTTACTGTAAAACCGGTACCTTTATTTTGCAGAAAGGGGAACATTACTTGCATTGAATGCAGACGTAACCCTTTGTACCCGCCTGCCATCGTACTCCCAAATTATAGCAAGAAGCAAATGAAGTGCGCATGAATGATATAAAATAACAGGGTCGTTTTGGGCGTATGAGAAAAAAATGGTCGAAACTCACTTAGTAATGAAGCCAATAAACCACGCAGTTTTACGGCTGAGTATAAGGGTTCATTGAAGGTTCTCGTGAAAATGCAGCATAAGCTCGGAAACGTATTTAACTGTGTGATTCAAAAACGACTTTAAATAGATAACAGCATGGTTAAATTTGTCTTATTTGCATTAAGTGCTGTTGACTGGCGTGAAGCCATATAGACCTCATAGACAAAAGATAAAGTCGCAAATTCGCACCTGTAAAAGGAGATGCTAAATGATAAGTAAAAAAAATGTTATAAGAAAAATGCACTTTTTCGGGAGTATCACGAACGTGCGTAGGGACGTGTGACATGAACATACATGCGAGCAAGTTCGCGTACCTCTCCTGCGGCGCCCTCCCGAAAAACAAGCAGAATGTTAGGAACTTGTCTCGTCCTGCCATCTACAGTCTAGTTCCTCACCAAGTCATAAACTGGTTCGCCCATGTTCTGCACACCGCTTTTCCAGAGCCCTCGGCCCCGGAAAACTTCCACCTGGTGAGCGCGTCGAGTACTGCGATGACGCTGCAGTGGTCCGCGCCGCGGCAGCCTCGTGGTCCCTTGTCTGGCTACGCGGTCTTCTACGGTCCCGCATGGGAGCACCAGAAGCGCAGCTCGATGGAGACGCTCAACACGTCGGTGACAGTGACCCACTTGACGCCAAACACGGAGTTCGAGGTGTACGTCAAGGCATTCAACAAACTGCCCAACGGCACGGCGGTGGCCAGCAGTCCGACCCGCATCGAGGTCAAGACTGACATCGGATGTAAGTTCGGACTGGGCCAGACTTGCTGGCATCGTGAGTGCTTAGGCGCTGAAATGGCGCTTTCTAAGTGTGCGCGCTCTGTCCTGTGAGACAAACGTCCTGGTAGCGTGAGGAAAGAGTCTTACGTAACTAGTTCGACACTAATCGCCATGAGCTGTTTGATACCGCAAAGCATTTGCCGAAAAGACAGAAATTACGAAGCGGAAGTGGCAGTAGAGCCAGATTGCCGTGCATGGTGTCTCTGTTGCTTCGTATCCCCGTAAAGCCAGCTGGGCTGGATCCCCCCCCCCCCTTCTTTTTTTTCATGCTGACTCTAAAGCGCTACCGGCCAACTCTCCCACCGTGGATAAACTAGCCTTCTTTCACGCGTCGATGATCGAGAAAATCGTTGAAGAATTTCGGTCTCTTTGCGCATAAGTTCACGTTTCTTGGCAGTCCTATATTTGAGCAAGTAAGAGACTGCCGCTCGAGTCATTGGATACGTGCGACCAGTGATGATATGGTTTATTTCGGAGCACTGCATTAAGATCGCAGCGCCTCGTTATACAGGTCAAGACGCGACCATACTTCAGTATCCTCGTGGCTGCTACACAAACCCGGCTTCAATGTTTTTGATGCTGGCAGGTTGTGACCGGCTGTCCTGAATTTAGTGTACCGTCCTTTCTGGTGTGCGCAGCCCCTTCAAAGATTCAGAACCTGCGCGTGGTTAGCCGCTCCAAGAACTCGGTGGTTGTGAGCTGGAGCGCGCCGCAAAAGGCCAACGGCCCGCTTGACGGTTACGTGGTCCACTGGTGCAACCACAGCCGGGCATCGAGCGACATCGCCTCGCTGGCGGCCGCCACCAACCACTCCGAGTGTCACACACTGAAGCCAGCCAAGGAGACGCGCGCCAACGTCAGTCCGCTCAGCCCGGAATCAACGTACGTGGTGGCCGTGAGCGCCTTCAACCTCCAGGCCGACCGCCACAACAGGTTCGAGAGCAGCCCCGAGACCATCGTCGTGGAGACGCTTCCGGAAGGTACGCGCGCTTGCCGCGCCCCGTTTAAGTCGTTCACTCATGGGACGCCTAGAGAGAGAGAGAGAGAGAGAGAGAGAGAGAGAGAGAGAGAGAAAAAAACATTTATTGAAATCTCAATGAGATAAGCGGTGTCCCGTCGTCTTCATCGTTGACGTCTGGCCTCTTCGCAAGGTCGGGCCCCTATTCCGGGGCTCCGCTGAGTCTTGCTGCTTCGCATGCGTGCTGTACAAGTGCCCTTTGGGCTGTGAGCTCGCTGCTGGTGAGCAGACCCTCCCATTGCTCCGCACTCGGGGTTTTGAGTTTGTGGAATGCGTTTGCACTCCCATGTTATGTTGTATAGCGTGGGGGTTGCCCCGCACCACGGGCATGTGTCCCTGAATTGTGCAAAGTACATTTTGTGTAGAATGTATAGGTTGAAGGATGTTCCTGTTTGCAGTCTCCGCCAGTTCACTGCTTCTTGTTGTGTTAATGAGCTGTGTGGCGGAGGGTACTTGAGCCTCTGTCCGCTGTAGCAATATAGCCGCTCCGCATATACTGGGTCCACTATGGTAGGGTTCTCTAGGGTCTCCAACGCCTAAGTGCAACCGCTATCCATGCACGTGCAAAATCAACTAATCGATGCGAATGCAAATTAAATTCTGCAACCGCCTTATCGGCGAATCCCTCTAGATTGTCGACCTCTTCTCGTTCTTCAGTCCCCAATACTCCGCGTCGATTGGGCCAACCCGCGGGATAATCTGAACTAGCTCGCTCCTTGGTGTACTTACTGCCAATCTGCACCTTCTTAACTGCCGCGGCGGGTGTAGTATGAATGCGTAGCAACTCGTCAACGTTACACCTTCCAGTCCACGTGCCAGGCATCATACTTCCAGTTTCCGTTACTCTGATAGAGCCCCGAAACCAGAAAGCACGGACAAACCCTTGAGCTTACTGGCCCCAGCCATTGACATCGGACTAACTACGTTATTTACCCGCCTAATGGACGTACTTTATTTCTCGAAACTTTGCTGAAATTTTGCGGTTTTTCGCTACACGGGGCAATATGTTAGAAAGAATTGATATTTTTAAAACAAAAATACTCGGATTCCCGAATGCGCTACTAAATGCCGTAACTCACGTCAAAACGTATAGTATACTTTATTCCATTCCACTTTGCACGCACCGTTGTGTCTCCTTCCTAATTTTAAAGCCGAGTGATAGTAGAACCTTCTAAGGGGAGACGCGGGTCTTGAAATGATCAAAAAATGTGAAATTTCGATTTTGCAAAAATAAAATATTTGGGATCAATACACTCTAAAGTACCTGCCTAAAGAGTTTCAAGACCTAAATTCGACCTCCAACTAACAAAATATCTATATATTTCGTGCCTGCGAAGCCCGGAAATGGCGGTTGCGGAGCGAAATGCGGCAGGACTTCGTGCCCGTCGCTTCTCACGACTGCGCCCCCGATGTTCAGTATCTTGATTTTGTTTGAAAGCTGGACCCCTTCCCCACTACCTGGTACTGCTCACTACTGTGAAACACTTTTGGAACGCCCGTATTCCGCGGTTTATTTTAGGCCTCTACAAAGACCACCGAATGGCTGGCGCGCGCACTTCAAATGCGATTTTCTCAGCTTCGTGTTTTTTGCCGACATTAGTAGCCTTACGGAAGTTTTGTTTTTGTTCTTTTTTATCGTGAAATTTCAATTATTTTTCTTCCATTGAATTCAGAAAGAACTAAACTGTGTAGATATGCTGCTTATGTTTGAATGAATCAAACATTTCATATTTTGGGAACCATAATGTCACTAAACTATACTTCATAATTATTGTGCTTGGACAAAATTTATATGATGATGTACTTCAACAGCAATATAATTAGCATAGCTCCAGATGGCAGGCCTTTGGCTACAGTCCCATTTCAATCGAAACCAAAAAAATGTAGAAAAGAAACAGACGAACGCAGCGCTGAGTTCGTCTGTTTCCTTGTCTTTTGTGTCTGTCTGTGTTCGCGCTGTTCGATACAGGATGCTTAACCAACCATCCCGCCAAAGTGTTCTACTGCATTGTTGCATTTGCCAGCGTAGTTTGTGAAAACCAATAAGCAGTCTTATGCAGTAAATTCTTAGGAACAGCTCTGTCTTTCGTTGCCGTATATGTTCACCTATGCATTTATGTACAGCTACGTACGTTCACCTATACATATATGTTCACCTTCCATGCCCGCCACGGAAACTCACCGAAACACCGAGGTTGTGTGTTTCTTTCTTTCCGCTGAAAGATCTGCGCAATCACATCACTTTGCCAGCGACAGCTAACCCTTATCACGGTATGCAACTGAGTTTCGCTCTACCTCCTCGCAGCGCCGCCGGCCCTACGCGCCCTGGACGTGCGCATTGTAAGTCCGGACACGGTGGAAGTGAACTGGGAGGCCCCTGCCGCGGGCGTCGAGGGCTATGTGCTGGCCTGGTGCCAGAACCACCGCTGCTCCGAGAATATCACCCCCTACACGCGGTACATCATCCACGACCTGCACGCCGACAGCGACTACAACGTGAGCGTGGTGCCCTTCCGCACCGATAGCCAGAGGAACAGGATCACTGGGCCGCTCACCACCAAGCTGGTCACCGTCACCGACGACATCGGTATGTATCGACTGCTAGGGCAAGATCATTGTGTCCTGGCTCGAATAACGTGAAGCCCTTTATGGCGCTCGGCTGCTCACCCGAAAGACGCGGGTTCGATCCCGGCCGAGGCAGTCGCATTTAGATGGAGGCGAAATGCTGGAGGCCCACGTACTTTGCGATGCCAGTGCACGTTAAGGAACCCCTGGTGGTCGAAATTTCCGGAGCCCATCACTACGGCTTCCCTCACAGCCTGAATCGCTTTGGGACGTTAACTCCCATGAACCACAAAGCAAACCTTGCTAGCGGCGACTTAAAAATATTTTCGAAGAAAGGATGCCTAATTTGGCCAGCTAACCCGGCTGATCCGATTAGCGTACGCTCATGCTCATTATAAAGTCACCTAATTCCTTACACGAAAAAAGAAGATAAGTTTGGAAGAGACCCCGGCTGGGTGCACTCAACGCTTCCAGGTGGTGCTGCGCACTGCGGTCATGGCGGCAATTACTAGCCGGTAGAGCACGCGACCCTCAATTGCCCACATCGTGTATAGTGGAGCTAACTTAATGGGCAATAAAAGCCCGTAAATGCCAACTATGGAAGAGCTCTAGTTCGGGCTAGTTAGTTCATGATTCACGAGGAAAACGATGCAAAATACGCGGACAAAAGAGTAACAAACAAGTCAAGTTTACTTCAGTTATAATAAACTGCATATCTCCAACCAAAAATCTTAGCTTTAACCCAACACTTCGAAGCCGACTCGGCTCCTTCATCAGGGGTGACTGAGGGCAGTAGCTAGCGTCTTTTAAGTATGGAGGGGGAGGGGGGGGGGTGAAAAGAACGACAGCTGTGTCGCGAAAGGCGCGGGGGAGGGGGGTTTAGGACTGTTAGTCACGCTGGCGCACTGCAGGGAGGTGCTGAATGGCGACTTTTTTTCGTTGAGTTGAAGAGCGAAGTCCCTGGCCATATACTGGGGGCAGGTTTCATTTTGTTCGGTTGATATTGTTCGGGGTGGTTTGGATTTTTCCGATCGTAAAGCAAAGCAAAGGAACGCTGGTGTATCACTCCAATGCGCTGCAGGTTTTCGAAGTGTCTCGTTTTCGCTGTTGATGAATTCTACCTTAGTTTATGTCGATCATAACACAGTGTACTAATATTACGAACAAAGGAAATCCTGCAGTGATTGTCGGGCTGATTTCAGAGGTAGTAAGAGTAGGGAAGGAGGAAAACTGCGACGCTGTCTCCGTAGTAATCTTCACCGAAAGCTCGCGCGCAAATGAGGAAGTGGGTCGGGTAATTGGTGCTCTTGAAAACGCGTCGTATGTGTGACTCACATAACAGAGGGGGTGGGCATAAAGCCGTTTCCTCGGAGCAAACAAGTGACAGGAGTTTTTGGTTGCCCGGTTAATTGGACAGTATGGGAGGGGCCTTTGCCTGCAGTGGGCGTAGTCAAGCTGATGATGATTATGACGAATAAAACAGTCGCGCAAAAACTGTAAAAAAAAAATTCCCCAGTATACACGCGTCAGCGCCTCATAGTGCTACTTGAAGTCATATATGACCACGTACTATATAGCACGAAGCACATTTTCAACCAATACCCTCGCACCCATGTGTTCTGCGTTCATACAAGCTGCCCACGGCTCCGCGTCTTTGCTATAAAAAGAAAAAAAGCTTAGCAAGACTTCCCCGAAGCTGGAAGCAGAGAATAAAGTGTTCTCTCTCTCTCTGCAGATTCAGACCTGGCCAACGGCTATCTCGTGGGGACCATCGTGTGCTCGGTGATCATCGCCGTGCTGGTGCTGGGCATCTTCGTCTTCTGCCGCAAGAAGAAAGGAAGGCAAGTGCAACCGCACCGCGGAAGCTGCGCTTGAGGCATCGCCAGCCTCAATGCTGCTGCACAGAACATCGCATTTTGTCGTTCCGTGCCAGAAAACTGACATATACATATTGCAAAGCCCGTTATGTTTCTAGGGCTGTGCACGTATGCTGCGCGGAATATTAGAAAGCTGCGCAGTCGGGGTTTGAACAATCAGGACTGATCATGACCGTAGCCTTGTTTCACACAGCCGTGCGACGCTGTTTTACGAGCGCAGTTTCAAACCTGGATAAATTGCAGGTTAGCTGCAGCAGCTCGTACGATATAGCATCTTCCTTGAGAAGATTTATTGTCTGGGTCACCTCATTATTTGCGGTTTGCATATATATGGCTCCGCACGCCTGCTATTCTCGATGGCGCATATTTAGCAGCGAAAAAATCGTTGAAGAATGAGGCTCAGAAAGAACTCGGGTAATGCACATGGTTCACCGCCGGATCATGTGGCGAACTAACCACTCGTCTAACACGCATCGTTCGGAGAATCGGTTTGATATTTTTTTACAAAAAGGCGCCAAAAGGAAACTGCAGACAAAGAACTCACGACACACACATGCTGATTCGTGTGCCTCATATTTTCTCTGTCAGCATTTTTTTTTGGCGCCTTTCCGTTAAACATAAAACACACTCGGTCATCGTGTACACTATAATTGCACACGTATTCGCGCATTGGAGGAGCAACGCTCGAAGCGAGCACCGTAGGTGTGAGCTGATAGAAGTATTTGGTGGATGCAGGGGACCCCAGCTTTACAAGAGGATGAGCTCCTTGGACAACGACGATGACGACATCGGTAAGTGAGCGCTGATGCACTTTGCATTGCTTCTCATGCTAATTGCAGCGCGCACTTCTTTCTCTTTGTTTTCAGTCTTCATGAAGACCGTTCCCGGGAGGTCTTAAAACCTGCGCGTCCATCTGCTAGAAACTGCGACAAAAAAAGGCCTTCTTGCGTTTCAGTCAGCTTTGAATCTTCAAGCATAGAAAGCAGTGACAAAACTGATTCCCTTCGGAGCAAGCACTGTCGCCTCAACGCATGTATTTATATATGTATAGCCGGTAAAAATTGAGTCAGCAAGACGCAGTTCGATGAAAGCTTATCCGCACAACACGGTCTCCTCTCCAAACATTCTATAGCCACACAGTAACGCAAGGACGCTACACAAATTATGCGTCCCGCGACGTCACTGAGATGAACATGAATTGTAAATGCGCGAAATCGAACTTTATAAATACAAGCACAAACCACACCGATAATAAGGAAATATTTGGCGCCATATACAGACTATATACAAATAGGTCCAAGGAAGCTGGAAGTGGGATCAAAGAATAAATAATACAAAAGATGCGGTAGGGGCGAGAAAGGGAAAAAAAATAACAGGAGAGTCCTTCAGGCAGGTATGGCGACCGCGTCCTCGGGGTTGGGCCTGCCAAAGAGCAGCCTCTTGATGGAGTCGGCCGCTATGATGAGGCTCCAGAGGACAACGGTGAAGGCGCAGAAGCCAGCTACCAAGTAGTAGAGGCCGTTGTACGAGCCGTGTTGGTCCTTGAAGTAGCCTGCACGCCGTTTGCGCATTGATTCACACAGATGCAAGGAGATTAACTTGCATATTACGCAGCACGTATCACGATTCACGATTCCTTGTTTTTTTTTTTTATCGACCCGGCTTAAAGCGTGACGATGTTCCGCATATGCTCTGAGGATCTCGTTCGTTGCCGCCCGAACATTGAACCATGCGCCCTCGGCCGAATACTATTATGCAGATATCTAACGGAACGAGTGTGCTGGCTTATGTTGAGAAATTTAAGAAAGTTTGCTTTTCCTACTTAATTTTATCGTTTTATTTTAAAAAGCGAGTGACAGAAGTTTAAAGTAAGTCTCGGCTGTTTCTCGAAGTGCGTGTTGGCATTATGCCTATTATTCATATTAATTTCTAGACTTGTTTACAAAGTGTGAAAATACACAACCTTCGCGCGCCGTAACGGAAGACATATCGCGAACAAGAGGCGCGAATTGAGTCTCTTAAACCGCGGCCGTTCACCATCTGTAGCTCATGCAATATCGATGTGCAAACGCACTGCGCTCGCGAGTAGGCGAATCGATTTGAGGACTGAGTGAAGTCGGCCAGATGTCTTCTTTTTATCCACACATGCGCGTCCCTTTTAATGCAATAAATACGCTTTGCACCGTTTGAGCACCCTGTCTCCTATTTGTCGCATCCTTCCTGAAATGAGTGCGTAAGTATGACCATCATCATCATGATCATCAGCAGCAGAATGGAATCCATTAAAAGACAAATATTCCTCCCCTCATAAGCTCTACTTACTCCTTCCTGGCGCCAGGCGCGGCCATGTTGTTCCGGCAAATTTACTGATCTCCATCGCCCCGCCGTCTGACCCTCATCCGCTCTCACCGCGTTTTTGTACCCCCCCCCCCCCTCCTTTGTATGCACTTTGACAAATCTGTCTCCACTTGGCCGCTCTGCGCATTGCATGCCCTACCACACAGGAAGTGTCACTGCTGGGAATGTAGTATATAGTTGCGTACATAAAGATGATTGTTATAAGAGCGTTGTTATAAATTAAACAGGAGAAGAAAATTGTCTTCATTCAACGCCCTCTCAGTCAAGCGAGTGGACCCAGCGTCGCGTATTTTTTCGATGCTTTTTGCTTTCTTTTTGTCTCTACTGTAATTGCAACACAAGTGGGCAGTCGTCACTCACCGATGAGCATGGGCCTGAATAGCGTGGCCATGCCCATGGTCAGACGGTGCAGGCCGTACGTGAGCGGCAGGTGATGGTCGCCTAGGTAGTCGGCCAGAAGCACGGGCATCGCGGTGATGGTGCCACCGTTGTTCAGCCCGAACACCAGCGCGACCACAAGCATGTGCGCTACGCTCGCCAGCCGCGTCAGCAGCACGTAGCACACGCCCTGCGTGCACCAGCCAGTGAAGGGCCCTTCTCTTCAGTACATGGCACTTCGATGCATATATACGGCTTTCTATCGTTGTGGGGCCTGTATACTAATCCAACTCGTTGTAATCGAGTATTGACTATAAAGGAATAATGATGACAAGGAAAAAACAATTGCGAGTAAGCACGGTAGACGCTTGGTGCAACTGCCGCTTTCCACTGAGGCCCTTTTCTTCTTAGTCTACTTCTTCCAAGCTCACCTGAATAGCATGAGCATAACCTATGCCTTCCAATCTTAGCGACCGTGTGTGCAAGCATGCTGCCAGGTATACACAGTGCACTTTTTTGAGTCTTTATTTCCACCCGAGTGAGTACCGCAGCGCCGACGTAAAGTACAGGGTCCGCAAAATTAGTTCGCAGGCTCTAGAAGTGGGTTCCGCAATTCCTTTTGAAACCCCCTACAGCAGCTCACGTATTTATCGTCTTGCTAAAATAATTTCAGCTTTGTAAAATAACGAGTACAGTGCACCATATGAAGGTGGAAACAAAAAGCGTTCATTTCTTGCTCCATTGCTCAGCGTGAAACGGTAGACAGCGTTTTTCTGCGCTCATCCAAGGTGGCGGGTGCAATATGGACGAGGGCTTTAAAATTTCATCTATAGGGCGCGGTCTCTGATCCACCGTTTAACTGGCTGGGGGCCTGGCAGTACGTGCAGCCCCCTGATATGTAATATCGTGGCGAATGATGTGATGTGCGGAGTAACGAGGTACTGATTATAGCGGAGAAATCCCACAGCCACTTGACTTTGTTAGAACGAGGCATCAGTCAATGCAGTACGTATGCATAGCCTATAGCGGAGGCAGAGTCCGCGATGTCACGTCATAGCTAGCGGGATTGTCCATCCACTTTCCTTGCGAGGTGCCTTCTGCGCATGCGCACTAGTATGTTCAACCGTCGTGGGCATGTACAGATGGCGGCTGCAGCAACGGATCACGAAGTGACACAGGTTTTTAATGATTACAGTGACAAGGTTAAATCTGAGACTCGTGCATGCATGCGCAGCTACGAAACGGTATTAGGAGGCACTCAGGGCTTAGGTGCAGCCAAAAGGCATCCAAAGTAAAATAAAAAACAGTCCCTGAAACCAACAGGGGGCAGCCTGTTCATGGTGAGGTGATGACAAGCGCCAGCAGGTGCCAAAAAGGGCATCATGCAACACCGGGGCCTTTAATCTGACGTCGCTGTGGGCTTCAGTTACGATCCTCGGCGCCAGGCGGACGTGCATGCACCTTATTAGAGCGGAAATCATTGCGCGCGAGCGTAATTATGCTCGCGCTACGTGTGTGCGCTATAGGTGGCCTGCCAGTGTACGCTGAGTACGTCTAGGCCCTGCACCTCACTATTGCCAACAACTCAATGGTCTTCACATGGCGGGACTCCGTTTAGCAGTTCTATTCACGCACAGAATTCCACTTCAGCTTAGAACGCGCACAACTGTTCCGACTGTTAACCACAGCGCCAGTCCAGATAGCACCATTATTTCGCCAAATGGCTGCGCGCCATTACAGCCATGGAATGGCAATGCCGGTAACGTCACCGGAGTCGACAATATCGCAGGAAGGCACTCCATTTTGTCGCACTAGCTGAAACATTGAAGGATGCTACCGGCCGTCTTTGCCAGTTTCAAAATGACCATAACGTTCGAAACGAATGCTCGGAGCCCAGAACTTGTACAGGCAGATACCTTGTGATATTACCTTTGATTTCCGTGGACGTTATGGTTCTGCTGCAAGGCGTACCGAAAGGAGGGCAGGGATACCCGTGCTGACCCCCCCCCCCCCCCCCCCCCAACCCCTTGGATTTCTGAACTTCTTGGAAATGCGAGTGAACCGATGTATGAGCAGCACTATACTTCCGCATCTACCACGCTGAAAACCCGGATACACAGCTTCCCTTACATTGTCTGTTTTATATCCCTCTGTAGCTAGCTTTCGATTCAACCTTTCCCTATTTCACAATGGTGTGGTTGTGGAGACCTGCATGCGAGAGGTAGTTACGGCACCTTTTCCTATTCGCGCCTCCGAGAACACATGACTACTAGTGCCACTCATACCCAGATACCAGACGTATATAGACATCTAAAAACCAATTTCTGCAGTGGCTCAGTGGTTAGGGCGCTCGGCTATTTACTGATCCGGAGTTCCCGGGCTCGAACCCGACCGCGGCGGATGCGTTTTTATGGAGGCAAAACGCTAAGGCGCCCGTGTGCTGTGCGATGTCAGTGCACGTTAAAGATCCCCAGGTGGTCGAAATTTTTCCAGAGTCCTCCACTACGGCACCTCCTTCTCTCTTTTTTCTTTCACTCCCACCTTTATCCCTTCCCTTACGGTGCGGTTCGGGTGTCCACTGAGATATGCGAGACAATTACTGCGCCACATCATTTCCTCAAAAACCAATGTACGATTTTCAATTTTTCTCTCTTTCGTCGTATTATGGTTTCTAAAGGCAGTGAATCTTTAAACGCCTGGTGACGAAATCATGTGCCAAGCCAAATGGCATACACCTCTTCGCTTTTGCTCGCAGTCTTGCATTGGAAGTTTGCGCATAGACACAGTAATCATAATCACGCTGTGCGTGTGGCACTACAACCAAGCACCTTTAAAGTACGGGGTCATGCTCAAGCATCGAAGTGCCCAAGCTTTACCTGAATAGCGAAGTTGACAACCAGCAGCTGCTCCCTGGTAATGAAGCGGCGGTCAGTTATGTACCCCGCGAAGAGGCGGCTGAGGAAGTCACCCACGGCCATGGCGGAGATCAGCAGGGCGCCGTCCTCGTTGGATGCCTGCGCCGCGCCCACCGCGTGGTCTACAATGGTTATGAGGTAGGTGCTGAACACGTAGCCGTACGCCATGCCCGTCACCATGAGAACCACGAACATTGGCTCCCTCAGGAAGCCCAGCACCTGCGCAGTGGGTCGCACCTTTCGAATACAATAACGAAGACGACACATACACGAGAGAAAGAAAATCAACGGACGTGAACGGTATAGGGTGTCTATAACGAGCTACTCATTTCCATTCCGTTGTCTGCTCCATAGAAGCGCAAGTGGACCAGTGAAGACGTGTACTCAGGACGAAGATGTGTACTGTAGGCATATGATTGGTTGGAGCAACATTTTCACTGTCAGGCGCATGTCTAGGCTTTCTGTATGCGTTTTACTCGCTCGTTTACTTGCACCAAACAGCGCACTACTAAAGGGAGCTAAAGCGCGAGGCCTTCCTCCTAAGCCCCCTCTCAACTCACCCAAATCACGCCTGCAAGAATCATATCAGTTAAGCTTAACCCGTTTAGGGATGGTGTCGTAACCCTGGACACGCCTTCATTTTCGACCTGGTCTGTCACAGCCTGTGTTCACACAGCCCTTCGAGCGCCGTGCGTTTCGGCCGTTGTTCTCACCCCTGGTCGTGGCCGCGGGCGTTTTGGCGCAGAGTGCGGCAGCGCGGATACCACGATGCCGCTCTCCCACAGGAGCGCGTCGGTGGAGAACAGGTCGGTGAGAAGGGTCTTGCTCCCGGGGCTCGCCGGCCCAGAGAGGCCGCCGCGCTGCTCCACGGTGTCGCTGCTGTCGCTGGTGCTGCTCCAGTGCGTGCACTGCGGAGCGCGCGGGTAGGTGGGCGTCGAGTGCAGCACGATGGCGCCGGCCATCACGTTCAGCACGAGTCCGCCAATAATGAGCATGGTGCCCTGCAGACCATACGCGTCCAGCAGCCACCCGATGAAGGGCGGCAGGAGGGCGCTACTGAGCGCGGCGCCGGCGAAGCTCACGCCGCTCGCCGAGGCCCGGTACTTGTCGAAGTAGCGGTTCAGCACCACCACGTTCGCGGGCACCATAATGCCGGAGCCGGTGCCTGCGCGGCCGCGGAATATGTCGGTGCGATGCCCCGTTTGTTTCGCATATAACTTTACAGAGTGGAAGGCCGTAGCCGCTAATTTGTTCACGATGGAGAACAAGGACATAGAGTGAACAAGGCCAGAGCGGTGGCTGGTTGGTGCTTCATAGTGGAGATATCGCTCTGAACTGATACGCATTGTGTGAACCGTCTTACTACAAGACCCTGCGCAGTGGCAGAGGTAGGCTTAAGGACATATTGACCTGCCGTGACAGGCAAGGCCCGAGAACGATGCGATGGGCCTGTACACACGGCGGTGGGGCAACACGGCTCTACCATCTGGGGGGGGGGGGGGGGGGGGGATCCAAGGAGGACATTGTTAAGGAGGAGCAGCGCGATTATTGCTGGGCAAGAGGACAAGTCCAGTATGCGTCTTTTCAGGGAGGTTAACCACCACAGAACTGAGAACGGGGGACTCCAGGTCGGTTAATAACGTGATGGGCTATCAGCCTGCAAGGAAGTGAGTGAATGTGCATGGCGAGTGTATGTTAACGGCTAGGATTTTTCAGCGACGCCACGATTGCGTTACAGAGCGTGGTTCGAGCGTCGCGTAGTGGTTACCTGGTGCTCTTTGGCAAGGGCTGTCTGGTGAATGACCCCTCTACACATATATCGAGCTCTGCGCTCGATATTTTCTTCGCAAACTTGAACAAACACTTAGAAACGGTCTCAACACAGGTGTTACTCAGAACATGCCGCCTGTGTTGGGCTCGTTGCTTCTTTGTGTGTTCTTCGTTGTGTGTGCGGGGAGGGGGGGGGGGGTAAAAATATTTTCCGCAGACACTACTTTGAAGGCATTTCCATATTGCCACTGCACTGCAACTGTCAATGCGCTATCTGATGATCATCACGATGATCGGTCTAATTGAATCCACTGCAGGACAATTGATTATCTCGAAGCTCTTCAAATACCGATGCCCCACGTCAATCGACCCGCGTATTTCTCACCCTCGTGACTCTGATTTCTCGGCGCCTCCAGATACGTTTCCTTTGCAGAGCAGTAGTATTTCCATCGCATCAGACATGCAGCTCAAGCCTGCCTGCCCCTCTTATTGTAGCCTGTATGGTTATACAATACTAAGTCTCTCATATCAGCGCCCTCAAAATGAACTTTTATAGCAGAAGTACGCCGATCAGTTCAGGGACAGTCGCCTGCTCAAGGCAGTTATTTGCTCCAATTGGATAATTTTTCACTCATTTTAGGTAGCCGCAACCTATTGAATGTACTTAGTATCTCAGATGGCAGCAGCGTCCTCTTCGTTGGCGAGTCAAGGGAATTTTACGTTTTAAGTAATAATAATAATAATAATAATAATAATAATAATAATAATAATAATAATAATAATAATAATAATAATAATAATAATAATAATAATAATAATAATAATAATAATAATAATAATAATAATAATAATCAATCAATCAATCAATCTTTATTTTTTCGGTGCCCAGGAACAACCCAAAGGTCTTGGTGCTGGTACACCATTCACACGCACAAAATGTACATTTATTTCACTACAAAGGAAGACACTCAGGGGAGGTAATGCAGCAGTCAAGGCGATAGAAAAAAAAGACACATAAACTAGGCGCGACAGCAAGCATGAAACAAAAAAGCGAGAACAAGGAAACAGCGAGAACAGCGGTAAATGAAAACAGCTAGAACAGGCAACAGACATATAAATAACTAATAAAACAATAAACAAAGAGAATGAACACAAGAACGACCGATAACAGCCAAGTACAGCATATATCAAAATACAAACAAGAAAAAAGCCAATACTAATATGAACGAATAAGAGATCTCTGAAATACAAGCTAGAGATACAATCATACACAATAAGAAATGTAATTAGTGAACGCGTTACAGACAATCAGGCGTGAGTACACAGTATTAAAGAAATAATATTAATGAAAACAAGTACACGTGATGTACAATTAAGGAGAGAAAAAAACAATATAATACCGGTGCAAACGCACAAGTGTAGTAAAGACAAAATGCATGAAAGGGGAAGTTATGTATGAGAAAAAGAGTGCTCAAAGTGGAACGTCACGGACATTCAATATAAAGGAAGGGAGAGAATTTTCGAATATATCAAGGTGAGGACAAAGAGAATTAAACAACTTTTGCATTCTGTCCAGAGGGGAGAGGGAGTGCAGGAGCGCAGAAACTTGAAATGGTCTGAAATCCCTTATGCTCTTTCGCGGTACACGCAAAAGGATACGCGCTAGGAGCTGAGGGCATAGAATGTGACCATGAAGAAGTTTATGCAAGAAAATTATATCTGCCCTCACGCGACGGCAGCTAAGAGAAGGAAGCTGCAGTGAGTTACTCCGTCTGGGATGAGAGCTAGAAGTTTTGCAAGAAAACCGATGTTGAAATATGCGTAAAAACTTTATCTGAACTCTGTCGATTTTTTCATAGTTCGACTGGCAAGTGCCGCTCCAAACAACAGACGCATATTCCAAAAGCGGCAAGCATATGGAGAGGTAGAGCTTTAAGAAAGGGAGTTGGGATCGAAACTCTCTCGAAAGCCTGCAGATGAAGCCGAGTGTACGCATAGCCCGTAGAGCAATGCGTTTTGTATGAGAGGAGAAGCTGAGGCTACGGTCGAAAAGTACGCCGAGGTCATAATAATAATAATAATAATAATAATAATAATAATAATAATAATAATAATAATAATAATAATAATAATAATAATAATAATAATAATAATAATAATAATAATAATAATAATAATAATAATAATTGGTTTTTGGGGAAAGGAAACGGCGCAGTATCTCTCACATGTCGGCGGACACCTGAACCGCGCCGTAAGGGAAGGGATAAATGAGGGAGTGAAAGAAGAGAGAGATAATATCCGCAGATTATCTAGGCTTCAACGTCCAGGTGAACCGCGCCTTGACACAAGTTCCCATGCCGGGGTTCAGCGTTCTCTTAAGAAAGGCGAAACTTTTCTCATGCATTTTCGTGCCTATGCACGAGACGCAAGTTTATGGGAAAAACACAGTCGTAAAGAGTCGCTCAAAGAACGAAACAACACACAAAAACATCTTCCAGACGCAGACTCACCGAAGCCAAAGCCAATCAGTATAATGTAGGCCGTAGGCTCATTCCAGATGAAGCAGCCAATGGCCCCTACTGACGCCACGAGTGTGGCTCCCATACTCAGCACTCGGGTGTCCCAGTACCTCACCAGAACTCCGGTCACGAAGCCTGCACACAGCACAAGGTTGCAATATAATTGATGATCACTGAGTGCTGCCAAATCATTTCCCTTTGTTGAACAGGAAAGAATGACTTCATTTTCCGTTCCGTTACAGGCTCAGCCCCCTGATTACGCTCTGTTCTAGAAAGCGTGCAATTTGATAGAAACGCCAACTAAAATTAGGTTTCGATTCTTGTAGTCTATACCTGACACTGACGCAGGATGCAGTCGTACAAATGGGACCTCATCGTGTTTGCTGAGATCTCTCCTCAAGCACGGATGCTCGGAAGGTTAAAACTACGGCAATAATTTGAGACGATGAAATGCGCTGTTACCGACCTTGCGTGTCAAGGGACAACCGCGGACAGCGAGTACAATTTGTTAAATGATGGAGGTATACAACGCTAAGGTTTTTATCTGAATAAAATAAACATTTTAATGGCATGCCGCCCATCCGACTTCTGCGCATTCCAGGTATTACGCCCCCAAACCTTGCGACCTCTCTCGGTATTTCAATTATCGCTCACCCCCTCACTATACCGCGAAAGCGTTAACGGGAGAAAAGGTTTACGCCCCGCCGCGGTGGCTCAGTGGTTAGGGCGCTCGACTACTGATCCGGAGTTCCCGGGTTCGAACCCGACCGCGGCGGCTGCGTTTTTATTTAGGAAAAACGCTAAGGCGCCCGTGTGCTGTGCGATGTCAGTGCACGTTAAAGATCCCCAGGTGGTCGAAATTATTCCGGAGCCCTCCACTACGGCGCCTATTTCTTCCTTTCTTCTTTCACTCCCTCTCTTATCCCTTCCCTTACGGCGCGGTTCAGGTGTCCAACGATATATGAGACAGATACTGCGCCATTTCCTTCCCCCCAAAAAACAATTATTATTATTAATTATTAAAAGCTTTACCCTGCGCCGAGTTGGTGGTAGTGCAGAGCTCGAAGGGCCACGCGGCCTCCTGGCGAGAGATGCCGAAGTTGGACACGAGGCCGACCAGGAGGACGCCGGAGCTGCGAAAGATGATGGCGCTCCACACCTGGATCCAGAAGCACATCGCCGCCAAGAACCAAGCGTAGCGGCTGTCCACAAGATGAAGCGCTGCCATGGCCGTCCTTGGAGCCTGGAACCTGCACCGCTCTCGCACGAAACGTTCTGCTTTCTTCCTTGTCTTCTGCTTTCGTGCTCCAACACGCGCGCACTGTCATAGGATGCAGACTGGCCATGTGTGTAGCTGATGGTCGGATTCTTTTTATCGAGATATGTGCTACAGTGAATACGTTGAGAAATGGAGAGCGGAGAAAATTAGAAGGAATGAAGACCAGTTTTCATCAGATAGCCGCAGAGGGTGCCGATTTAGTGATTTGAAAAATTGGAAAATTGGTTTTTGAGGAAAGGAAGGGGCACAGTGCCTGTCTCGCATCTCGGCAGACACCTGAACTGCGCCGTAAGGGACTTTTAAATGACGGTTCATTTTTGGTAGTCACGTTCGAGGTTCCAACCTAAGGCCGGCCTCCCTGAGGAAGTGTTGAATCACGTATTTCTTGGCCTTTTTTCGTCGAAATAATCGTGCTCAGCATGGTTTTCCTACACGTACCACTACCAGGTCGATGTCTCGGAGGGGGCATGTTTCGTCAAAATTTTCCAGGATGTTTCTGGCCGTGAGTGAGATGCGGCCTTTGGCAAAGTTGGTGATGGCGTATTTGGAATCGCTAACGATGGTTGTAGCGTCCGTAAAGGCAATGACAGCTGAAATTGCGGCTTCTTCCATGGTTTCCGCGTTTTTGATGAATACCGTATAGCGGCCATGAGTGGGGTGGCTAGGTCTGAGTCACGAGGGTGGGATACCCCGCGGACGACGAATCTGTGGGAGCTGTTTTGATAGTTGGCTGCATCGACGTCAATGACGTTTCGGAGCTTCTGCAAGTGTCAGTGCATACCTCTGGCTCTTGCCTACCGCCGACCCTGTATGTTGGGTTTGCTGGTTCATGTTCTTGCACAGAGGTTTTGTTGGAATATTTTTTTTCGGATATGGCTAGGAACGGGACCTGTATGGTACTGATCCATAGGTTCCCCATCGATGCCCAGTCTATCCAGGATGATCCTTTCCTCTAGCGGGCTGAAGAGTCGAGCCCTCTGTGTGGCTATAGTGGGCGTATTCAAGTTCAGAAAAGGTATTGTGTACTCCCATGGCGAGGAGGTTCTCGCTGGCATGAATTTAGGTAGGTCCAACGCCGTTTGAGATACTGGAGGCCGACCTTGATGACTTGAGCATGGGAACGACAACAGACTGCTTCCACTCAACCAGCATGACGCCAGCACGCCGCACTTCGTTGAAAATATCAAGCAGTGCCTGCAGAACAGTATCCTCTGGTTTTCAGAACAAGGAATTAGGCACGACTTCTTGGAAGTAGCGTTAGTTTTGAGGTGATTTATAGAGGCTTGCAGCCCTGCCATGGTAAGGTCAGTGGTAACGTCAGCGGGTGCTCAGAAACCGACAAGCCGGGAGGAGGTGTACAGATGCAATCATGGTGTAGGAAAAATTGACGGGTTGCCTGTTGTGCAATTATATCGTATCCCCGTTTAGAGCGATACGAATGCTTTCTGTGTAATCAGCAAGTTGATAGCAGCTCACCATGCGTGAAGCGCCCGCCAAAGATGTCGATTGCCCTGCGTACAGGACAGGCGGGCCCAACATGCAACCCAGCGTTGCCTGCCAAGTCGCTTTGCGTAGCGCCGCGCACGTGCTGTAGCCTTGTGAAGAGCGAAAGGAGCCGAGGTGTCATCGGAGTGACGCGAGGCGTAATGATCTGGCGTCAAATTAGAGCCCAGAGATTGAGTAGGTTTACATCCAGGTTTGGCGCGTCCTCCTTTACTGCAGAGGACACAAATCAAGAACCGGTATACTTTCTCTATAGGGTGCCTCGATGTCCAGCTGGCATGGATGCACCCTTGTTTTTTCTCTTTCGTCGCCACCCTATAGCGGCCACGGCCAGCGCCTTTTAGTAGCGCCGCCCGACAGCCGCAGTCCCGTTTGTACGGAAGCGCACGTTCACCACACCGTACGGAGACAAGGCACGGGACAGTCACTGACGACGAATACTCTATCCGCGATTGAGACAATGTTGGCTTCGATCGCATCTTTTGAGCAACCCTCTAACTTAGTCCTGTTCGTATTCTTTTTCTTCGCACGTGTGGAACTCTTCGTGAAGTTCCAAAAACTCTTGTCGAACTCAAAGCTCGAGGGTGGACCCCAGTGAGGCTGCATTTGATGAAGTTAAGTGTAGCAGGGTCGAAACCTAATGTGAACGTTTTATTGATCGAAGAGATGCAAACCTTATCTTATATATACATCTATTACATATATGTATGTGTCACAAAGGTTGGTTTAAATGAAAGCCTGCTTCGCCAACAAACAAAACCTAGAGAGATGCAGCGGTCGTTCACTGCGGGTGTCAGGGAAGCCTATGTTACAGGAAAGGAAAAAAGTGAGACGGCTTTACTCGTTCACGTTATAGTTGTACCTTTCGTGGTGAAACTTACCAAATTAAACTTGACCGCGTCGTTTAGGCCAGTGGATTGAGCAATGAGATGGATTGCTGTACGTACGTTTACACGTCAAAGTTCGCACCACAGTTGCGTATGGTCTACAATAAAGGTATGGGGCATGAAAACGTCCACCGGACCGCATGGCTGTGTAACCGCGGCCTGGCGACTTGCTGTTCAAATAGGAGAGGTGGCAGGGAAGAGGCAGGCGTCATACGAATGCGAGAAAGCACGCTGCTAATATGCAATTCTGCAATGAGATACACAGGTTGTGTGTACGATGACACGGTTCGCTCTTGCGATAACTTTTCAGGTTTTAAAAAGCAGTGAGCTTGAAGCAAAGCTGTACATCGTGGTGAGACTCGCAAGCTCCGTGAAAATTTGAAGCACTGCGTTGTATTGTTTTTAGTATGAATTGAAGCAAAGTGATAATTGGACCTTGGTACTCATTGCAGCAGTGCATATCAAAGCTGTGCTTGGAAAGTACCAAAACGTGTTCTGTACTGCTCTAAATTCAAGGGTGAAAGATGGACACTGCAAGCCTGACCTCGATAGCCGGTTGTCAGGCCGCGATGTGACGCAGCAATGGAATTCCGTGTGCGCTCGCAGACGTCGTTTGCTGTCCCTGAGGGCAACACGTACCCGCTGTTGCAAGATTCGTGCAGCAACCTCGATAATGACATAAAAATGGTCTTTATTTGATGCATACGACTCGTAGAAGAGAGATCATGGATTTTTTGGACCGGCGCTGCTCGAGCAGCTACTTTCTTTGGATGTTGGAGATAGATGTCATCGCTGGCCTTTGTCAGACGAACTGTCAGAAGCCAGTTTCGCTTCTGGTAGTTCCTCTAGTAAAAAAAGGGGGTGAAGGAGGAACATTTTAATGAAAACTGGTGAGGTTAGCCTGGTTATCCACCTGGCGGGCTACTCCAGATGAGGAAGCACACACTCGGAGATAACGCTTGCGTACACATATACACATACAAAGGATTGTCATGGCGTGAATACAGGTCCCGTGACCTTATGGGAACTGTAATATGGCTTTTGTACCTCATATCGCTGATGCTGCGTTACAGGTTTATGTACATGTGCCAGGCTGATGGTAAAGACCTGTTGGAGCCCTAATGCTGCTTTCGATGTTCTGCGGGATGTTGTGAAATTACTGCATCTGCAGATCAGGTGATCAAGGTTTTCGCGCACACCACATGCAGAGTACATTGGATTGGTGGCGAATCCAATTTTGTTGAGAAAATATCCATAGCATTGACACTTGAGGCAATAATCACTGTTTTAAAAAAGTGAGTTTTGAAAGAAATATAGTTCTACCTCTAGTTGGTACACGAATAGGCAGCTCCATGCAGCAAAAAAAACGAACAAAAACAAATAAAAGAGACGAACGCCGGCAGTGAAGGCGTGCAGTTCACCCCTTACTGCTCAGCAGCCATGAGGCTCTGGCCTCTGGCAGTACGAACCACGAAGGTAAAAGCCGCTTTTGCCATAGAACTCGGCCCATACGAAGCTGGCTAAACAGTCGGCATTCCAGATGTCCCATGCTGTGCCTCTAAAAACGCACGCGTGCGTGCACTTTAACCATGCATGTTATTTTTGACCTGCAAGAATCTACGTTATTGGTCGTAGGCTTTAACCAAAAGCTAATGGTCATGCATGGGCTGGGACACATTGGCGGCATGCGGTTCCTTCTTTTTTTTAATCAGCGGTCTTTGATATAAAAAGTGGATGCACTACTAATTTCCTGTTGATCAACGCTACAAATTTAAAAGAAAATTCATATCCATATATCCTTTCCTTGGTTTCTTAAGAAGGTTCTCGCATGGTCCTCCGTCCACAAAAACTACTATGTCTTTCCGCGGACGCTTTTCGTCCACAAAAACTACTATGCCCTTCCCGACAACGTTCGCAAAGAGAGCTACCGCTCTAAAAACACATTCAGATATTCTCTCGGTGACTGTTCGCTTCCATAAAAAAAATTATTGCGGTGGTCGCACAAATGCACAATGGAAAAAGGATGGCTGCAAGAGAAGCATTGGAGTGAATTGTGAGGGTTTAAGATCCGGAAGCGACTCAGGCTATAAGGGACGCCGTTTCCGGATTAATAGAGACCACCTGGGGTTCTTTAACGTACACTGACATCGCACGGGCGTTTATGTATTTCGCCTCCATCGAAAAGGATGCACGTAAAGGGTTTATGCCAGCGCACTCTCACAGGCGCGCGTGCGCATGTATTATGAGACATGGTAAAGCACAGGTGCTCAAGTGAGGCGCATGCCATTTGTTGAAAGAAAGGGGGGGGGGGGCATTTTGGCTACATCTTTCATTTAATGTAGCACGTGCACCATCTTTTAGTCCTAATGCGGACTTTTGTTCAACTTTTAAAAAGCTTCACGAACACCGATTCATGAACGTAGTCGAAATGGCAGAAGCGATCACTATATACGACGCCGAAATTTCCGCAGTCACTGCTGTTAGCTTGCGGCAGAAGCATGAGGTTCACTCTTAGAGTTTCCCACCGCACAGGAGCAATAAAACGCAAATGTTTTTTTTAGATAATTGTTTTTTCTTTGCAGTAAGAAAGCGATGTTTCGCTTCGGTAGCTGCTTGGGTAAAATCCCAGATTCCCGAAATCAACTCATTTTCTTTTTGCCGTGTTTAGGTGAAACGCACGCATTCTGATTTTATGAAGAGTTCCCATGCCAATGTGCGGATGACCAGAGCTGCCACCGACCCCTATCCAGGGCCCTCAATTGTGGCTCCTTTGACGCTGCGGTCTGCATACTAAAGAAGGCTACCAAAGGAGAAGCAGTCTCCAGTGCTGCCGCGTGCGGCATTTTGACAAGTACGGAGAATTGCGAATTCATGAAATTATCACAGTACGCTATAAAAGAACCGTTTATTAAAGCCGAATACCGTTGATCTGCAGATACGTTGCTCTCAAGAGAGCATCGTCTTCATCAGGGTGCCAATGCTGTTGCTACCCAAGTTTGACTTTCCTTCCACGTCGACCGCCAAACTGACCGAGCCTTTAAGCTCGAACTTGGTCCGGTCACCGGAGCCAGCTTCCTCGGAGCTCGAAGATTCCGAGCTCGAAGACTCTGAGCTCGAAGGACGAATATCTGAGGGCAAATATTTCGCAGGCAGTGTCGTACTGCTCGGCATGTCTTCGGTTCCTTCGTCGGAACTTGACGATTCCACACTCCGGATCGTTTCTAGAAACTTCTCGAGCTTCTCGTAAAACTGCTTCCCATCTTCGTCCGTCATCGAGTCGTCGTTCTCTCGAGACGGCTTGCTGGCTTCGCTCTCCGACGAGATCACGCTTCTCTCTGTAGACCCTGCGATTTCCGCCCCTTCTTCGCTTAAATCTCCCTTGGCAAAGTCGTACACGGTGGCAAGCACTTTAAGCTTGTCGGACACTGTCAGGTCGGAGTCGGTCAGCGCGTGGTACAACGTGCGCAGTGCCCTCCTGCGGTGGTCATCCAGCTCGTTTTCGATGGCCCTGAGCTGCCTCAGTATGTCCTGAGAGTCGACATCGTTGGACGACGGGCCGAGTCCCGTTCCACGATGTTGCTGCATCTGGTTGAGCAGCCTGCGGTATGTTCTCACGCGCCTCGAAAAGTAGTCTCCGTTTTCTTGCATATCGTTGGGCGTGAGCAGCTCTTCGAACATTCGATTCATGGCCGTCAGCCTTCGCTCGAAGCTCTCTACCATTTCAGCCGTGATGCGCTTGTCGTTGTCGCCCGATCCCTCTCCAAACGCTTCGGTTTTCGTCGAGCTCGTCTGGGAAAGGCTAGTGGGAGTGCCCTTTTTTGCCGAACTGCCTTCAGCTAAAAGTCTCATGCCACCACCGAGGCCATCGTTTGAAAGGTCGAATGTCGGGCCACGATCGTTGGCCCTCCTGCTTTCCACGCTGCTGTCCTCGGAGCTTTTAATCAACTCTCGAATGGACCTTCGCGTGAAAGTTTTCCTTACTTTCTCGGTGCTCTGTTTGGTGACATCAATTTTCTGTTTCACACCTACGGATCCCGAGATAGCGTAGCCTTTGTTAACAGCTGTAGGATAGTAGATGCAATCGTACCAACCGCTAATGGATCCCGGGGAGTGGTATCGCTGGTAACCTGGTGAGTTACTTCCGAAATAGCCGTACGGATATGATCCACTGCCAGTGTATTTTCCCGTTGAGTAGCCGCCATAGCCGTAATTAGGGTAGGAAGAGCCGTAGTTGTAGTAAGGGTACCCCGAACTGTACCCATTACCGTACCCGTATCCTTGAGGACTATAGTAGCCAGGGCTATATGGAGGTTGAGCCGCCTGGCCGCCACCGTATCCGTAGTACGTGCCATGACCGCTGCCGTAGTACGAGCTCCCGCCTCCGTAGGAGGGCTGCCCTGCGTGAGCGCTCATGTAATAAGGATAGCTTCCGTAACCAGTGGCATACGGGTAACTACCATAGCTGCTTCCTCCGGACGGAGAGCCCCCTTGGTAGGGATAATAAGGCATGTAACCTCCGCATCCAGCAGAGTAGCAGCCATAAGAGCGAGAGTAGCCACCGTAGCCACTCTGCCCGCCGTACAGGCCCCCACCGTAGTAGCCGCTTCTGTAGTACGGGTAGCCGAACCTGTCATAGCCGCTTACGTACGGGTAACCGCTACCGGAACCGGAACCACCGTTCTGGCCACCGTAATTTGGATAGTTGTAGCCATGACTGGCTGGGCTACTGCTTCTCCTGTAGTAGCCCACGGCCAGGTAGTAGGGCTGCCACCAACTGCTTGTGTAGTATGGCTGCATGTAGCCGTAGCCAGATGACGGCAAGTAACCGTAGCCACCGGTGCCTCCGTGGGCGCCTCCATTCCAGCCACCGTGCTCGAACGAAGGCCTCCTGTTGAACTGCCTCCACCACTCGTACGTGGTCGGGGGCGGGTGATAAGCAGGAGGACGGTAGTACCAGGGACGCGAAGGTGTGTAGCCGTTACTCGGGTAGCGATTCCAATAGCTGTTGGGGTAGTAGCCGCTGAAGTGAGGTCTGTAAGTTGGCGGGTAGTACGAATGGTTTGGGTTGATGCCTGGCGGCGGTGGTGGAGTTGTGGCAGTCGGGGGCTGATCAGTGGCCACGTCCGGCGCGTCCGTCGTTTCATCCTGTGCCGCGGCCGGCCAGCAGGCACAGGCTGCAGAGACCAAAAGCAGTTTATGTCCCCCGCCTCGAGTGAAACATATATACATAGAAAATATATTTCAGCTCTGGCTTTATAGCCCACGTTAACGGTACTTCGGCACGTACTACCAAGGGCAAAAGTAATTGACCCCCCTCCCACCCTCCAAGTTCCTAACTGTGCCGCACTGTGCCGCATGCATAGAGGAGCTTTATGCCGCATTGTATGCGGGCTCCACCTGACGACGCGCTCTTGGTGTCGTGTGCGCTCGTGTGGGCCAGTTACTTCTGTCCCCTATAGCATATAACACTGAATGAAAGATTACGATATACGAATATGGCATCGCAGCTTTAGCTTTAATCGGCGTTTCATGTACAGTATTGGACATCCTCTAACCTGTAATGATAGAGTAACTGTTCCGACGGAGTTATTGGGTCCGTGCAGCGACTAGAACATGATCAGTAACAAGAGAAACAACGGCAACAGAGAAGCGCCTCTCAGTTTGGTTCATATTCTTGTGGATGCACGGAGCGCTATACATTCGGTCAATGCTCCGTCATTTTTTTAGGTTGGAGAGACCAACAGTGTACTACTGGTGACTGTACTCATTTAATACAAAAAGCGCGCTCTCAGACAGAAGTAAAGCAAGGCACAGACAGAGCTTAAAACAATGTCTTGGTATAGCCTTTAATTTTGATCTCTGCATGCACAACAAATTTTCTTCCACGTGAAATGGCAACAGCTGAGGCGCTGTCTAGCATTCTCAATTGTTTGCTCTTTGTTTACCACAAAATTATGCGAAGTTTTTCTGCTTCACCTTTTTTTCTCTTCGTACGTGGACAGTATTTTGTTGCTTGTTCGGTTCGCTTTGTTCACTTTGTTCGCTTAATCATTACCACTTTTTAAGACCTAAGCATGCTGAATAAAGCAACGAAAAGTCGCTGCAGTTTTTTCCGGATCGGTTTTTCTGTAACTAACGAACCTTTGGCTATGTGGCACATGGTTCTGAAGAAGAGCCCTGTCATGTGTTGTGCATGCGTGCGTTTCTATCCGCGTCCGCTTGGGCTTTTGTGCGCTCACTCGTGATCACGTGGCCCCGCCCTACCCGCGTACCCAAAGCCTCGGGCATCGTGCAACCACTGAAGGTCTATGGTGCAACCTTTGTCGACACAGGATGAGGTGCACGTGCATAAGACCCCTCCAAACGCATCAAAACGCCCCTCGGATACCTAGACCGTACCGTGAGGGAGAAAAGGACAGAGGTCAAAAATATTGACGACCGCCAACTGAAACTCGTGATGTACGCAACAGCGTTAACGATATAGAATGCTTTTGACTAGCAGCCATTTATTATGGCATTGCACGCTCAACCTTTACTTGGCCGCATTGTTCAGAAGCTCATCGAGAACGGATTGCTGAGTGGCGGACAACGATTTTTGCCCTCAAACGCAGCAGGTGTCTACATACTACTAATGCTTCCTGCTGACGGTAGGGCCTTTAACATCGGTTTTTGCTTTACCTTTCAGACATACTCCGTAAAAGCCTATCGAAAGTGCCCATGGTCAGAAGGAGGAAGGGACTTTATCCAAACGAATCGTGTCCGAGCCGTTAGGGCTGTGTTAGAGTTGCGGACACGTTCGGTTACGCTATATTATTACGACTACGTATACTATAGCCTGTACGATCTGCTCTCAACCGAAACAAAAATATATATAAACAGTTGGTTTTGGTACTGGCACAGTTAACTGCGTAAGACAGCGTCATCCACAACCGAATTAAGTGCACTACGGAGCAAGGGCTTCTCTCGGTGCTCTGCTGTCCATCGCCAGCCATGCTCATCCTATCTCCGCGACAGGGTGAGAGAAGGATATACCTGTGTAATACAAATGTTGTTTTTCCACCAATAATGCAAAACAATAGCAAGCTTAAAGCGAGCCTCTTAAAGAGAAGAATGGCAAAGTAAGAGGTTGGAGGGATAAGCGGAATAGAAGACTGGCGTGAGGAACACGATTCGTGTCATTTGGAATTGCAAATATATACGCTCTTATCCGAAAGGTGAAAGCGCTAAGTCGCAGATCCTCCGGCTTTGGATCCTGTTCCTCTCCCATGTTTCTAAGTGCAGCGGCACGATGCATTTGCGGGCAATGCGGTCGCATACCTAAGATGGCCGTACAAGTCAGCAGCAGGGCTCGCATGCTGGTCTCTGTCGCCGTCCTGGTGCGTGTGTCTCCGGCAGCGTCCGCGAGCCCACTGAGACACGTCGGCGCGTCACAGGCGGCGACGCGCCGGGCTATCTGTTCGCGGGGGTAGCGGCTCGCTTTCGTCGTGTTGTCCCTGCTCGCTGGAGTTCGCCACCTGGCCCTGAGTACACAGCGCCTCGCTGGTAGCACGCGCCTCTACCCCGTGCCTACCTCGGACCGCTGCCAGGCCGTTGCCTACTTTCCATCTACGCTTTTTTGCTTTTTTTTTACTTTTTGGGACTACTCGCGGAGCGGTGTGTCCCAGCGCCATCGCTTCTGTGTACACACGCAGACCTGCGCTGGCACCTCGATGCCTCTACGGCTATCCGCGTGCACGCATGAAACGAGGCGCATCTCGGTGCGCCCTAATTTCGCATTCGCTTGATCCGACTAGGGGTATTTTTACTGCTGGGCTGGAATGCTTTACTTCGTAATGGAACACTTTTATTAAGTGGAGTTACATTAAAATGAAAGTTTGGAATACCTTCATTCCCAGCAGTATCCACCAGCGGATATGCACTTCCGCATTCGTCCACCGAGGGATGACGAAAGTTAGGTTGGCTGATCGCGCTCTCCCCACGTACCTTAAACAGTTTCTCTACGTGTGTGTGTGTGAGCCGGAGGGGGGAGGGGGAAGCGGTATGTTTGATACATCCGTGCGGCGCAGAGCCGAACGGCGCTTTCAGTTCGTTAACGAGCAACGCATGCAATTACCGATACACCCCGAAGTAATCAAACCTCGGTGCTCTCGTGGAAGTCAACAATGAAAAAATTATCAGGCGCAGAAAATGTACTAAAAATCACCTGGCGAAAATTCAGAGTCGCAGTCTATACCGTCTTCTGAGGAAGATCACAGGTAACACCGAGGAAGATCTCAATAACACCATAGTTTGCGGAAAGTGCTGCAAAGAGCTTCTTGCAACGTTAACTATTCTTCGTCGAATCTCGATCATCTGCTTGTGGATGGGCATTATTAACAGAACGACACGTAAAAAAAAGTGAGTCTGCAGAGGTAATTTCGAACTCGCGCCGCCTTCTTAATCTTTGCTCAGAGAGCATGCGCCGTAAACATTAAGCCATGAGATTTTTTTTTATTCGGTTGCTGCGTTTCTACAGGTGATTACCGCAGTCACAAAAAAGGAACCAAAACATAGCTAATGAAACCGGACCTCTACAGGGCTACTGCAAGCTCTTTTTTTTTCATTTCATATGCATTCTGTGAGCTGAGGATCTGGTGAAAATTTTTACAGTGACGGCTCTCCAACCCTGTTCCTGGGTTTCGCGTCCTATAGTATGTCGTTGTCTCTATAGTAGTCGGCGTAGAGCCGGTGGGTGCGTTGCCATGGGAACTCCACGGGAAGGTGGTTATCGTTCAAGGAGGAAGGTATCGCGTGAGCGGATAAATGCGTAACCGGAAGTCGGTCCCCACAGGAAACATCTTCAGGGTGGCTACCGTGGAAGGAGGAGGGTATCGGGAGAGCGGAGGAATCCAGAGCCGGAGGATGGTTACCTGGAGAGGAAGCGACCGGTCAGCGGTTGACGCGGAAACAACGCGGAGAGTAATTACTCTGGAAGGACGAGGAGGGTCACCATCAAAGGAGGAGGGTATGCGAGAGCTCGGGAAGGCGTAACCAGAGGACGGTTACACGGTAACCGCCCTGAAGGTGGTTACCGCGGAAGGAGGAGGCAGTGGCGAGAACGTGAGAAGGCGCAATTGCTAAGCGGTTGTCATGTGAACCAATCTTAGGGTAGTTACCCTAGAATGAGAAGATGGGTACGGCGAGAGGATGGAGTTATGACGAGAGTATAGGAATGCGTACCACGGTCACCATCCAACGGCAGGAAAAGACACCCATCGGGGAGAAAATCGGGTCTTAAAATGCTCCCGCCGGTGGATTCAAACCCGTGACGTCCTTACCGAAAAGGACGGTGTGCCACCACCTCTGGAATCAGCGCAAAAGTCAGTGCAGATGCATGAATTTTGTTGGTGAAATCGCCTGGTGATGGCGGCACCTGTATTTCGTTTTTCGGTCTTTGCTATAGTTTATAAAAGCTCCGTTTTCGGGGAGAATGATCTCTTTGTGATTAGAATACGGTACCTATCGCTGCAGGTAAGCTTCTATTTGTCTTCGGTGTTCTTTTAAATGCAGCCGAGGATCGAACCGACTACCTCGTTCTGTAAGCAGTGTGCTCCACTTCGGCGGATCGAAGTTTGAAGGATCGAGTATTAAGGGGGCATTAAAACACCTTCCGAGAAGAGCAAGTCGACTCGCTCAATCACTGCATTGTGTTGTCATGAACACCTGAATCAGGTAACACATTTCTACACGCAGCAGAGAGCCCACGATCCCGCATGAAAGTTGAAGAAAAGTGGCTTGAGCATCCGCCTCACGTGCGGGAGGTGCGGGGTTCGATCCCCAGTGCCGCCGGGTGCCCACCGGTGATACAATGGGTACAATAGCTTTCCCTTGGCCTGGTGCTCGGCTTACTCGGAGTGAAGTGCTTGGGAAATGGGTCTTTGACTCCACCTTGACAAAACGAAAATACCTTGTGCTATGGCACGCTTTGGCCGCAGATGCCATTGCGGCATAAAAATTTGCTATCATCCTCATTTTTTCATGCTCGCACCCTCCTCCGTCGCACCGCTCCTAGCGTATACTGGTTCAGAGCCTGGCTATTGGTTAGATTCTTTCATACTTCAGGCAGCTACCATGACCACGGATAATAAACGGCGTAGCTCCGGCGGGCCAGAAAGCTGAAGTGCCAACTCCAAGGGCCCTTCCTGGGAGTACGCGCTCAGCGTTGGCGCTCTTGGCGTACGCCGGAACGGGCGTCGAAAAGGGGCATGCATCTCCACGCTCCTGGCGCTAGCTCGCTTCCCCTCTCGAGCCGAGGGAGAGAATTTCAAGCCGTGAAGAGAAGGGGTTTGGGGGGGGGGGGGGGGGGCGATGAAAGGCCAACTTAAACCGCGAAGAAAAGTTCGGGGAACCGGAAAGAGCTTCAAGCCATGAAGAAAAGAGCCACCGAGAACCCCGCGAACTTCCCATTGTTATAAACCGGACCCCTCTTCAGACGCATACGCGAGCGCCCGTGCGCTGACGCCGAGTGCCAACTCCAAGGGGGCGATGAAAGGCCAACTTAAACCGCGAAGAAAAGTTCGGGGAACCTGGAAGAGCTTCAAGCCATGAAGAAAAGAGTCACAGAGGTCCCCGCGAACCTCCCATTGTTATAAACCGGACCCCTCTTCCGGCGCGTAAGCGAGCGCCCGTGCGCTGACGCCGATCTCTAGCACGGACAGATCTCGGCGCCTCGCCTAGGTTCGCTGGCGTCTCCTGCAGTGCGCATGCGCAGACCGGTTCCGGCGTACACCAAGAGCGCCGACGCTGAGCGCGTACGCCAACGAAGTGTCGTTGGAGTTGGGGATCGGCGCCTCATCGAGGCTCGCTGGCGTCTCCTGCAGTGCGCATGCGCACACCGGTTTTGGTGTACGCCAAGAGCGCCGACGCTGAGCGCATACGCCCAGGAAGGGCCCATGGAGTTACGCTTAAGCCTCGGCGGTGGGGCCGGCGGAGAAGCGCCGACCTTTCAGCGTACATAAAGTGACGAGAGGAGAGGGAAAGACGCGAAGACGCTGAAATTCAGCTTCTACGAAACTCTCAACTATAGAACTCAGCTTCTACGAAGCGCATCAAAAAAATTCTTGCTGGAGGATATTCGTGAAACGGCGTCCTTTAACATCACATGTCGGAGCTGTTGCAGTAACAGTCAAGACTTGTGCTTATGGGATGACTTCTTCGCGCCATTTAGCTTTCTTTTTCTTTTCCACTCTTCGTATCAGCCCACAACCCGCCAGGGCACAGAATCGGGCCATGTCGGGCCATCGCCGCCTTGTGTGCACATGCATGGCCTGCCATTCATCAAATGCGCCTGGTAAGTGCCCTTGTATGTGCTCGAAGGACGTGGCAGTTCCAGCCGTGCATCGCATTTAGTTACGATCGCTCATTTTTTTTAAAGGAAAATATCGCAGAAAAAGAAATGAGCGGCTCCACACAGCTGCGTATACTTGCGCCAAATGTTTTATGGGAAATATCAGTGCATATGTGCACTATGCGCGAGATGATGTGTGCGTGGTGGCCAATGGGCAGGACGCAGAGCATGCGATTTAGTTTGCTGCAGACACAAGTTGGCAGCGGATCTGTCCTAGTAAACTATATATTATAAGCAGATAAATGACTCCATGTTAGCCACTAGACAGTAGCAAAACCTGGAGTCAAACTGAAGAAGAAAAGGCACCAGCAGGCACAAACGTAGAATGCCCAGTGGACGTTTATTTTTATTTCAGTGGACGTTCGCAGTTGGAATGAAAACAAAGTATAGTTTTTTTAAGACACATAACGGCATGGATATTTGAAGAATACTTATTTAACCTTGAGTGTATTTTATAACTAATATTATGGTGTGCTAATACGCTATACTAATATTACTACATTATCACTTAGTACACTATACTAATATCATGCTCCTTAGCAGCACTTATCCACGATGCCTTTCCTAGAAGATTCAAGAAAGAAAATATAAAACTGCTCTTCAGTATATTTATTACCGATAGACGCATCATTGATTACGCTACATCGACATGAATCCACTCTATGTGGGCAGCAGATGTTAACGCGGCGAAATTCATTGAACTCGCCTGCTGTCTAGAACAGTCCTTGAGGAGGCTTTTTCCGCCTACCGTAGTACAAATTACCCCGAAAATTTAGATCGCACGCAAGCAGTAGCGCTTGATATCGCGAAGTAGTGCTGCAATTTCATAGTTGAAATAATACCTTGCATCCTTTTGAGAGAATTTTCTTATCGATGATTTGAGCAGCTCTGTGTTGAAGGTTGTGGGGACCTGCCCTGCAGCCCCCTGAGCTTGCTTTCCCGCGAGGCACCGTGCAGCGACGGTCTCACCTCGAGGCTGAGCGGATTCCCTTGTCAGTTACATTAACTGGCAAGAGAGGGCGCCAGCGTCGCTGCGCGGGAGACTGCTGAAGCCTGCCCGCGGGAGATGGGGTCTCTTCGGCCGGGATAATGATCCTGAGCGGACGCGTCGCTCGGGGCTCCGCTCTTCGCCGACGGGGCGAAGAAGCGACGGGGAGACAGGCTCCCGTACTCGTCCCGTCCGGCCTGCGGAGTTTATATCCCTTGCCCTAGCGCGGGCGAACATTCGCTCGGAACCTTGCTGGTGAGTCGGACGTCCTTGATTCATTAGCGTACCTTGTTGGTAGCTGGCGTTATTGTTTCTGTAGCAATAAATGCCTGTTTGTGTCAGCCACTGTGTCGTTCCTTTATTCCCCCAGAGCAAGGCCCGCCGTGGTCGGCGTGCGCTCGGTAGCGTACGCGATCACGGGGTGGGGTCCGGGCGGCTTTGAACCGTGTCAGCCGCGATTGAGTGGGGAGAACGTACTTATCTCCCCATGTCAAACCCCACATCTGGCGCCCAACGTGGGGCCTGCTCTTGGAACATTGGACGACTGTCGGTTCGGTTCGAGGAACGCTCTTTGTCCGGACTTGACAAGTGCTAGGCCTAGAGTGAATTTTGATCGCTAGGACCTGCGGCATGCTTTCTTGAGTGCGAGGTGTATTGCGCTGCAGCATGTTTGAACTTTTCGACATGCTCAGCACATTTTTTTTCCCTGGAGTTTCTTCGTGAGAATGACTTGGTCCGCATCGAGGGAGTTCGAGGCCTAGCGCCCGCGGAGTCGCCGAGCCCGAAGCGAGTGAGTACGGAAGCCGCGTGGGTGGTCCGAGTTTCTGTATATATTTTCTCTACTATCTCTTTTTCGACTCTGGGAGTCGCGGCTCCGGGAGCCGGGTGGCCTGGGGCCACGGGTGCCGCTACGAGCTCGCTGGTATTGCAGCTCGGCACCGGGCGCTCCGACACCGTCCGATACGGTGGGCGCCGACCGCTCAGAAGCTGCTTTGTGCAGTGAGCGGGGTAGGACCACCCCACAAAGCTGATGTCTCCTCGCGGCTGCGCGCACAAAACCCGTTTCGGGTCTTTGTTGTGGTCACGGTCGTTGTCGGAGTGGTCGTTAGGCCTGAGGCTTTTCGGAGCTGCCTGCACCACATTAAAAGAGACATGACAACCGGACCGTGACGTTGAGAGGGGGCGCACTTTGCTGCCCGTCCGTTTTTTGTACCTCGCACGAACTGAGCAGTCTCGTTCAACTCAAGAAAGGGCTTTGTTCACTCGAACTTTGCGTTTGCACAGCCGCCGACACGTTTTGCTAGCGAGTTAGGCATTGTGCCACGAGGCCCTTGCGGATGCCGTTTCCCCTCCCGTGACCTACGTTAAAGGCACGCCGAGAGCGTTTCGACAATTTTGCAGATCCGGTGGAGCCACCCAGGCTTGCTGACCGGTGCACATCGTCTCGCTGCCACCTGCTGCGACGGAGCGGCCTGTATCCTGTTCGCCGCATCCATCCGGGGCAGCTGTGGCGAGACCAGTCAGCAGTCACCTCCGGCTGCTGCTGCCCTGGCGACTACTGCAGGATCCTGGCCTGCAGTTTTCCCACCGGCCTTCGATTCGCGGGCCTGCGGACACGGTAGTCCGCGGGCCATACGAGCCGTCCCAGCGGAGACCTTCACGCCGCCTTCGGAATACCGCGGAAGTCTGCGTGGACGCTGTCGGCGTGACCTCCGCTGCAGGACGTGCCTCAAAGACATGAAGACCAGGAGACTCCTCCATAGCATGTACTTTCAGGCGCGTGGGTCTATTTAAGGTTGGGGGGATGTGGGGACCTGCCCTGCAGCCCCCTGAGCTTGCTTTCCCGCGAGGCACCGTGCAGCGACGGTCTCACCTCGAGGCTGAGCGGATTCCCTTGTCAGTTACATTAACTGGCAAGAGAGGGCGCCAGCGTCGCTGCGCGGGAGACTGCTGAAGCCTGCCCGCGGGAGATGGGGTCTCTTCGGCCGGGATAATGATCCTGAGCGGACGCGTCGCTCGGGGCTCCGCTCTTCGCCGACGGGGCGAAGAAGCGACGGGGAGACAGGCTCCCGTACTCGTCCCGTCCGGCCTGCGGAGTTTATATCCCTTGCCCTAGCGCGGGCGAACATTCGCTCGGAACCTTGCTGGTGAGTCGGACGTCCTTGATTCATTAGCGTACCTTGTTGGTAGCTGGCGTTATTGTTTCTGTAGCAATAAATGCCTGTTTGTGTCAGCCACTGTGTCGTTCCTTTGTTCCCCCAGAGCAAGGCCCGCCGTGGTCGGCGTGCGCTCGGTAGCGTACGCGATCACGGGGTGGGGTCCGGGCGGCTTTGAACCGTGTCAGCCGCGATTGAGTGGGGAGAACGTACTTATCTCCCCATGTCAAACCCCACAAGGTATACTGGAATATTAATTGTAGATTGTTCTCGCCCACCTGATGGCACATTTAGGGCTTTTCTTCGTTTTCTATAAACGATGCTTCTGTTTGATACGCAGAACATGCTGGGTGTTCTCATTGCATACGGAGTCTATTCAAATTGCAATATCGTCGTTAGTTGTGGCACGCCCCGAAAATGAGACTTTGCAAACGTGGTAGCCTCGAATGCGTACATGAACATCATCAAATCATCGACTACAATTACTGCTCAAGAAGTATTTTGGTTTGGGCTAGTTGGTTCATAACTGTAGTTTATGTCAGGACGGCGCGAAAGGAACAAGGACAAGAGAGGCACAAGAACACGCACAATAACACGCAAGGCGGCTGTCCTGTTGTGTTCTTGTGCTTCTCTTGTCCTTGTGCCTTTCCGCCGTCGTGACGTCAACTGCAATTACTGCCCAGGCCGAAACTATCTTCGATCCCTTCCTTATAAATTATCAGCCCCTTCACACAAGTGTTGTGCTAAGCTGCACCAGTGTTCAGACGCCCATATGTTTTTTGCGTTAGGGTTTGCACCAACACATTAAAAAGTCCTTCTGTTTAACTTGCCAGTATATTGGCTGTGTATTCCGGAGGTTTTCCGCACGCAAATCAGATTTGTTGGAATGATATTTTTTTTTTATCTTAAATGACACATTGGACGCTGATTATATGGCCTCGAGTAAATTCTTCTGTGTATATATCAAAAACATTATTTATAGAAGCCATAAACGCTATAGACAGTCAAGAAAATCACTGGTAGCAAAATCCTCTTGAAAAAAAAAAAAACCAAAAAAACCTATGCGCTGCGTTCGTTTGAAGCCGCCAACCATCAGACGTTCCCTAACTGTACAGACAGCAAGGACCTGAAGATACGAAACAAAAGTATTATTTGAGGCCATTCCCTTTCGTGTGCAGGGCATTTCGTAAAAGGCCTGGAGGAATTTAAACCCAGTCAAGAGACCGAACAACTGTACGTACACCATGTGTTTAACCTAAGATTTTCAGCAATTGGAAAAAAAATGGAATTTTTAGGTTATAAAAGAGCTTTTCTCGACATAACATTGTCTGAGGCGTGTAGCGCGTCAGAATACAGCTAAGACGTGGTAAGAAGTATGCTGGTTAACTAAAATATAATAATTAACTTTTTAACTATTACCGTTGATCTCGTTTTTCATTGAGAGGCGTGCAGCCCACTGTAAGTAATATCCATATCAGCTTCTAGAATTTATATAACGCACTTATATATGTATAACCTCGGCGCTGCGGAATGACAAATTTTGGCTATTAGGACGAGTTACGTGCACTGGAGGAGTTACATTGCCTGCATCCTTTTCGAAAGCGCATGTATGCGCGATGCAAGCGAAATTTTCTGGGCCCCAGGGTAACTGCGTTTTCCATATTCTTTGAAATTCTAAAAACTTATATATAGATATTACTTACGGTGGACTGCGATAAATAACGGGACAAACAGTAGTAGTTAAAAAGTTCAAGGACCACTGAGGGTATCTCTATCATTTTTTTTTGTTATAAGTATAAGACAGTTCGGCATTTTCATGGCTTTTTTGTCGCTTGTCCGGCAACGATATAAGCGTTTATTGCGGAGATTTTAATTAGAAATTGAAAAAGTTTTTCCCGCATCTATGATCCCAACTCGCGGCTATCTGATGAAGAAATAGGAAAAAGTAATGTAAACGCAGACCCCGTGATTACTGCATGGTACGGGCGGTATGGTCTAGCAGCAGCGGAAATGAAAGCCACCGTGGGCCGGTCGTTGGAGACATCTCGCAAAGAACTCTGACCTGCCTATCAACGACCCCAGGCCCACAGAGAGTGCGATGCTTTCAAGGGCTGAGGCGGGTGGAGTGGCCAGATATCAAGAACGTCCGAGCGCCGAGGAGCCGGCGTCGGCAGCAAGCCACGCTGCCGGTTCAGGAGTTGTCAGCGCCAAGTCACCGTCACGACTGGAGACTGGTACAACTAGAAGCAATATGAAAGGGAACATGGAAGGGCTGCCACCGACAGACGATGAATATCAGCAGCGAAGGCGCATGTCCGAAAAGCATGGCCGGCTGCACTTTACGAGCATTCCTCTGGAGCCATTCATTCACGTCGTCTGTCGGTTTCAGCGCTTTGCGAAGCGCGGAGGCTGTTGTTGTTGTTGTTGTTGTTAGCCTATCAAAAGATGGAACATACCCACACTGGGGGATCGGCCAAGAATCGGGTGGCTATTCACCTGAACGCAGTTAATAAAAAGGAAAAGCACGTGGGAGCGCAACACCGGTGAATTCTTCCTCATGAACAGAAAAGGGATGAGAGTTTTGATTTCAAAATTATAAGAATAATAATAAAGAGAGGGATTAAATAATAATGATTAAGTCAAAATGTAATAATTGATAGATAAGAAAAGTTTGGAACACTTAGCAAGGCAGTCGGTGAGATTCTATCAGGAAATTTAGAACAGCGGTACAAACAAATCTGTGGCTGAACCCAAATGTGGTGGCGCCAAATGATAGCAATTGTGGGCTGCTCAAACTAAGGCCAAGATGCTGCAAGGGCTCCTCCAGCAATATTTTTCTCAGAGAGTTGAATCGGCGACAATACAGCGCTCGCGTGTTCCCTCTCATACTTTATAGCTGTACTACGTGTGGACATGCGTGAATTTTGTAATAGTCCTCGTAGATCACAGTGCCGCCCAGTCTTGGTACGTTCACTGACCGAGCAGACCGAGTGGTGCGTTTGCTAATATCAAGGTTCGTGCAACATTAGCGAAACATAGACATTTTTCTCCGCCTTCTCCGAAGCATATGAGTGCAAGGTGCACGAAAGCAGTGTTTAAAACCTGGCAGCAGCTATTTCGTCCATCGCTACAACAGATGTTATAATAAATCCTCCTATTCAATAATCAGCGTCATATTCGTACCAGCAGTCTGTTCGGTGGCTGTGGCGTCGCCTGTAAAAAAAAAAAGAAGAAACAAAAACATCGCCTGATTTTGCCAGCCTTTGTTGCAGCGACGATAAGGGCGTCGTAGCCTACAAACGCACCGAAAGAGTTCTGATACGCTGAATATTAGGAGGCAAGTATACAGTCGAATTCTCAGATTGTTGCAGTGTGGGCTGGATTACGTGCTCCTAAAGGTAAGAGCAGAGAAACCTGGTTCTCTTTGTATCTTAATCTCAAAGGAACTTCTTTTTGGGTGTATTGGTGGCTGTTCATTTTAACTCTTTAAAGTCACCAAAGAAACTACACATCCCACAAGGGCGGGCAACGAGACAGATATCCACTCACAACTGCGTTATTTCACAGAAAACACGTGCATACAATCCTCAGTTGTGACACGTCAGTTGCACAAGGAACACACTCATGCATCAATTCATTATCATCGATCATCACCCTGACTACGTCCACTGCAGAACAAAGGTCTCTCCTGTAACTTTCTAATTAACCCTGTCCCCTGCTATAGTTGCAATCTGTTATGAATAATATCTGAATCAGTGGCTTCCACTCGACACGCCTTAATTTTTTCTCCTCTACCATTTTATCAATGGTCGCGTAGGCTTTTCGTAGTGATACGTATTTTATATTCGTGTGCTTGAGCTTATATAAGGCATGTCTTGTTCGCAACGCAGTAGGAAACCCGAGAAGTGGGTCTAAACAGAATACACTGCTGTATTTTTCACGGAAGACAACACAAGTCCAGCAAACTTCTTGCAGACATTTGGACATTACAAGAGACAACTTGCAATATGTCAAAAATAGCAAGGTTGTGCCACAGGCCAGTTGGTGATCCGTTTGATAAACGTGCTTCGGTGCGGCAACACGGACTATAGACAAACGAAGAAAAAATTAGTGGACGTACGCTTACCGATTTAGCGCATTAATCAGCGAAACCCAGCTGGCATCAGCAGCAGCTAGGGAGGTCTGAAGCTGCAGGCCCGTTTTGACGTTTCACAGGCGACTCTCCTGTACGTTCATACTCGGCCTCCTTCCGCTGGCGGTCTCGGTTAGACCGCGTTCCCTGCACACTTCACGGGCTCGAGGGCCTGCGTGCACGAAGCAACTAAAGACCGTGCAGTTCCTAGTCTACCCTTATTCGCAGTCGAGGCCCTCTCCTGGATTTCAGTACAGGAAGGTGCATAACTGGCTCATTTTGTTGGCGGACACCTGAACCACGCAGCAAGAAAAACGGACGGGAAGGTTGAAACACGGCTGCCGCGGCCGGCACTTAGAAAATAGCAGAGAATTTTTGCCTAAATCCCAAAAACGCGCGAAAGCAGAATTGCATGAACGTTGGCTGGTCTTGTCGCTGTGCTGTTGGCTTTCTAAAGTTGGCTTACCATGTCGTACTATCAATGCGTGCGCATGTTTTTTTTTATCGAAATGAACCACACGTGTTGTTGTTGTTATTGCGACTAAAGGAAGAATAAAAAGGAAAGTGTACGGGCCTGCCTTGCCCACTGGCTCGCGTGTGCGATGACTGCAGTTTATATAACGTTGGACGACGTCACCACGATTGAAGCGCCGCGGTGTGGGCGGGAGTTCGTCCAAGCGGGGGTGTAAACGATGTTGTGGGACTTGCTGACGCTGTATAGGTAATGACAGCACCGTGGGCAGTGATCGCAGAAACCCACGAAATCGCAAGATCTTGATAGGTGTTCACCCACAGGGGTAGGGCTTTCGCAATGGTAGCGTTGCTTGCGGATGGAGGGCAAGAATCTGCAGAACTGAAAGCGCTTGATTTTTTTTTTTGTAATTAGAAACAACGCGGACTCTGACCAGCTGGATTAAAAAGATGGTTCCGGCTCCTTGTGCGACGGCCTTATTAACACTGAACAAGAACCTGCGCTGGAAGCTGAAACTTCAATTTTTAGCTCATCTGCTCGGCGTCCGTGTTTTTGTCTAATGGCGTGACGATATTCCTTCATATGCGTGTGATAAATAATGACGATCCACCGCGAACATTTTGTAACATGGATGCATGAAAGCCTGGATTGTACAGGCGAAAACCAGCAGTGCCGGGCGAATAAATTGATAAGAAATACGAACATTTTCTAAGCATGGAAAAGTGCATCTGTCGAATCTTCACTACAGCTTCACCCCCCTCGACCCCTCTCCGACCGTTGCACCCTCACCCCCATCAGCGCTACACGCGCTGCATTGCCCGGTGCGGTGCCTTCCTGGTGACAGCGACGTTTTTGTATTCGGCCGCTACCCCTCATCTGGGCGGTAGCAGTTACCAGCATTGTAATTATAAAAAAATTTAATGAGGCTTGCCCAGCCGCAAGCATTTAACGTAACCATAAGGCTTCACTCATGTACTGAAACACGGACTGTATCAATAGTCGCCCATTTTCGGACTACAGTGCGCAACATGCAGTTGCTATTCCCTGAAAAGAAAGCATGAGCTGTCATGGTTGCTCTCGGTCATTGAGAAGTTGTTTCGAACGAATCGTCTGCAACGAGTGCGCTAGTTGCAGTCACAGCGCATTGTTAAAGGACGATGTTTAGGACAAATATAAGTTTACAAGAACTGTGCGGCACAAAACCACGCACGTGCATGTGCATGTTATACCGGCCGCTGGTATAACGAACTCTGCCTTATTACGAACGGACGAGGGAGGCTCTAATTAAGCAGTCAACATATGCATTAAGGCAATGGCAATTCGTCTGCGTTACAGCTAACAACTCTGGGACGCACGACACGGTAACAGCGAACGAGGAGGCACTTGACAAACTCACGCTTCCAGCAAACGAGGAGACCGAAGAGCGTCACTGAGCCTCCACAACAACACACAAAGAACGTGGCGACCCAAAAAGCAAGAAAAAGGCTGCATTGAAACTAGAGAACCGCCGGCCAAGGGCGTGCCGCGGTGTCAATTTTGCGAGCATGCTGTGGCAGCTAGGCAAATCTTTCAAAGTGAAAGCAGGGGCACGGGACCCGGGCAACATCGAAAGCGAAGCTACATCGTGCTGTCGTGCGTCAACTAACTACAGTGATTTGATAACTCTGAATGTCTTGCTGGCCATGCTGTCACGTGGTACATATGTGACCCCTGCGATGTCGCTGTCCACTTTTTGCGTTGATAACATGTGCAGGCAGCGCGCAAGTTGCAAAGAGTGCAGCTCATTCATTCTACGCATGAATGCGCTTTTCACTTGGGACATATGACGCTGCTTAAAATCCTTGTGATAAAAGCATGTAGATTTGCGTGTAGAACGCGCCGTTGACGCACAGCTAGCCGGATATCGCCGGGAACGGCTTCGCGCAGACGCCCAACATCGCAGAGCTGTCTTTCTGAAGAAGCCGTCGTACGCGGACGAAGCACGAGCAATTCTCGACCGCCGTGTCCGCTTCAACCACGACTAGCTTCACTGCGCCTCTAAAGCAGATTAATATAATGTTGGAAGCAAGGGTCTCGGCGACTAGCATCGCATTCGGCTGCCACGAATTGTAGCACGTGAGTCCTACCGCGGAAAGTGCGGTCTCGCGTCTTCAGCTAAATGGCCGGTGTGGCTCAGTGATTAATGTGTTCGGTGCTCGGACCGAGCAGTGGAAGCATTTAAATGGAGGCGAAACGCGTAAAAAGCCCGTGCGCTGTGCGATGGTGGTGCAAGCGAAACCTAGTCGCAATAATCCTGTTAATCCGGAGCTTGTCACTGTGAAAAGCCCAAGATGGATGATCCGAAAGTAGCTACTCTTCGTACTCTGCCGCCGCGGCTTTACTACTACTATTTTTCTTTCTTGTTTCAGTCCCTCGTTCACCCATTCCCCCACACCTTATATTTATTATTATTATTATTATTATTATTATTATTATTATTATTATTATTATTATTATTATTATTATTATTATTATTATTATTATTATTATTATTATTATTATTATTATTATTCACTTAGTTGACTCTCATGGGAATGAAATTCGGAATGTCGCTGACGGCTTTGCTCAACACTTTTCCTCCGTGTACAAATCTCCACGTTGCGATTCCGTATGCCTTCCAGCTGGCGCACCTAATTCCGTTCTTCTTGACGAGAAGTCAGTAAGTGAGAGTCTTAAGTGTTTGAAACCATCTTTGTCCCCTGGACCTGATGGCATTCCAGCCGCCATAATAAAAGCCTTCAGTAGTACCTTCGTCCCTGTTTTAACCACGATATTTAATAACTGTTTGAAAAATTCTGCGTTTCCCCGCGTGTGGAAAACGGCGCGTGTTTTCCCTGTCTTCAAATCAGGAAACAAATCTGATGTTTCGAACTACCGCCCCATTTCTCTTCTTTGTGCAACCTCTAAGCTTTTTCAATTAGCTTTGCACAAAGTACTTTCCTTCCACCTCAAACATGTAATCATACATAATCAGCATGGTTTCATAAAATATCGTTCTACTACAACTAACCTTGTGACTTTTATGACGTATACATCAGCTGAAGTCCTTCAGAGGAGTCAGGTAGACGCTGTGTACTGTGATTTGAGCAAAGCTTTCGACGTTGTTACTCACTCATTACTTCTTCAAAAGCTTCTGCTGTTTGAGATCGACGTTTCGATTATAGCCCTCTTACGCAACTATCTTCTTGATCGGTCCTGCTTTGTCAGTGTAAATGGACAGACCTCATTTGTTTACACTCCAACCAGTGGAGTTCCTCACGGCTCGGTATTAGGCCCGCTTCTGTTCTCTGTTTTTATCAATGACGTTTCCTCCGTGGTCAAAAACTCTTCGTTTCTCCTTTATGCGGACGATATAAAAATGTTCAAGGCAATACATACTCTTCATTATTGCTTGTCATTGCAATCGGACATATCCGCCTTCTCTGATTGGTGCTTGAAGAATCGGCTCACTCTCAATTCATCTAAAACCAAGGTTGTCTCATTTACGCGTGAAACGCACAGTCTTCTCTACTGTTATTCTGTGAATGGTAGGCCGCTGCCCAGGGTTGATGAAATTAATGACCTCGGCGTACTTTTCGACCGTAGCCTCAGCTTCTCCTCTCATGCAAAACGCATTGCTCTACGGGCTATGCGTACACTCGGCTTCATCTCCAGGCTTTCGAGAGAGTTTCGAGCCCCACTTCCTTTCTTAAAGCTCTACCTCTCCATATGCTTGCCGCTTTTGGAATATGCGTCTGTTGTTTGGAACGGCACTTGCCAGTCGAACTGTGAAAAAATCGACAGAGTTCAGCTAAAGTTTTTACGCATATTTCAACACCGGTTTTCTTGCAAAACTTCCAGCTCTCGTCCCAGACGGAGTAACTCACTGCAGCTTCCTTCTCTTAGCTGCCGTCGCGTGAGGGCAGATATAATTTTCTTGTATAAACTTCATGGTCACATTCTATGCCCTCAGCTCCTAGCGCGTATCCTTTTGCGTGTACCGCGAAAGAGCATAAGGGAATTCAGACCATTCCAAGTTTCTGCGCTCCTGCACTCCCTCTCCCCTCTGGACAGAATGCAAAAGTTGTTTAATTCTCTTTGTCCTCACCTTGATATATTCGAAAATTCTCTCCCTTCCTTTATATTGGATGTCCGTGACGTTCCACTTTAAACACTCTTTTTCTCATACATAACTTCCCCTTTCATGCATTTTGTCTTTACTACACTTGTGCGTTTGCACCGTTATTATATTGTTTTTTTTTTCTCCTTAATTGTTCATCACGTGTACTTGTTTTCATTATTATTATTTCTTTAATACTGTGTGCTCACGCATGATTGTCTGTAACGCGTTCACTAATTATATTTCCTATTGTGTATGATTATATTTCTAGCTTGTATTTCAGAGGTTTCTTATTCGTTCATATTAGTATTAGCTTTATTCTTGTTTGTATATTGCTATATGCTGAACTTGGCTGTTATCGGTCGTTCTTGTGTTCATTCTCTTTGTTTATTGTTTCATTAGTTATTTATATGTCTGTTGCCCGTTCTCGCTGTTTTCTTGTTTTCGCTTTTTTGCTTCATGCTTGCTGTCACGCCTAGTTTATGTGTCTTTTTTTTCTATCGCCTTGACTGCTGCATTACCTCCCCTGAGTGTCTTCCTTTGTAGTGAAAAAAATTTACATTTTGTGCGTGTGAATGGTGTACCAGCACCAAGACCTTTGGGTTGTTCCTGGGCACCGAAAAATAGATTGATAGATTATTATTATTATTATTATTATTATTATTATTATTATTATTATTATTATTATTATTATTATTATTATTATTATTATTATTATTATTATTATTATTATTATTATTATTATTATTATTATTATTACTGGCTAATACCGGGGCTTTCAATTTCTACTGTCTCTCAAACGTACTGCAAACCTTTGTTACCAAGTTTTTAAGTCATCGAACGCGAAACCAAAAAGGTTTGCAGAGCGGCAATGCCATCGCGCCTTGCCACAGTTCCGCTTCCGCCTGAGTTAGCCGTCTCTTTTTCATCCAGCAGACTTTCGGCACGCTTTCACCATGGAGGACGTAAGCTTGAAATCCTTTAACATCTATCATAATTTGCGTAGGCGGATAAGAAATAGTGTTGAAAATATAACATTAAACCTTTGCAGTTCGCTGCATGTTGAATATTTTTTTTTCCTGAGCGGTTTTTTACTGGCCAAGCTATGCAATGGAAGCCGTGGGTTAGGCCTGTAACTGCGTTGCACATGGCGTTACTTTCTACTTTACTCGTAGGATAACCAGCAGGAGTTGGCTAAGAAGAAGCGTACTTTCCGCAAGTACACTTACCGGGGGGTTGACCTTGACCAACTGCTTGACATGTCGAGGTGAGTCACTTGCCTAAAAGGTGAGGCTACCCGCCAGCGCACGTCATGATTAGATGCAGTACGAGTGCTATATCGAAAGGCGGTAAGAAATAAGACGCGGCGCAGTCGCTCCGAAGAGAACCTTGCTAATGCTTCGGTTCTATGCATTGGTCTTTGCATACAGCAGTAGAAGTTGTGTGAGGCGGAGCCGCCAGGAGCTTACATGTTTGAAAGTGAAAGATTTAGCATATTTCCTGCTCGTATGCCGTTGAAAAACACGTGCTAAAGCTGACTTTTGTTGGCAGCCAGTCGAAGACGGGAATGTGGTAATTGCAAGAGAATTTCGTTGCTGTACTTTGATAGTGACAAAGTTGGTTTCAGTGATGATTCTGTTCTCACGATGGTCTACCGACTAGCATATGAGGACAATTCGTGAATCTGATGAAGCCGCTGAAATCGATCGAAACATAACTTATTTTTATGAATGCATCTAAGACTGCTGTTGCACGAGTTGCGGCCCGAATTGATGCAGCTTCGCTTTCAGCACCCAGTTGATGGAACTGATGCACTGTCGCGCGCGGCGGCGGTACTCCCGGGGCCTGAAGCGCAAGCCACTGGCCCTGATCAAGAAGCTGCGGCGCGCCAAGAAAGAATGCGGGCCACTGGAGAAGCCCGAGGTAGTCAAGACACATTTGCGTGACATGCTTGTTGTCCCCGAGATGGTGGGCTCCATCGTTGGTGTCTACAACGGAAAAACGTTCAACCAGGTGGAAATCAAGGTGTGTTAAATTGCTTGCGGCCTAGTTCAACGCCTTTTGTTACAATATGCTGCACGTGCTTTTCTTTGCTGGGCATGTCCAGTTAGTCACAAAGGCTTGTTTTGTTGCTTGTTGCCCACTATCTCGATGTGAAAATGCAGTGGTATGTCAGCATTGGCTGCATTACACAATGTAAAGTTGGGCTGGTTTAAAGCAGGTCTGATTTCTGGTATATGTGATCAGCCTGCTGGTGCGGGCCTTCACGATTGACTTGTACATTAGTAGTATGTATGCCTTCTAGTGTACAGTGGCCATAAAGGTTTTGAGACTTGCTATGTTTTTGGAAAAGATTTGAATAAAATTGCTCTCAGAATCAGAACGGTCACTGGTAGGAAATGTATTGCCAAATAGGTTCTGCTTGTAGATTTT